>NC_051132.1:15261326-15339258 GCF_014839805.1 Manduca sexta
AATTAATTCGAAAAACATTAGTCTAGAGTAAACTAGAATCGAATAAAATAAATAAAACTCCAAACTAATTAACGTATTTCTTTATTCAAGTATAATCTCTCCATATATAATTCTCTTTGGTACAATCTATAGATCTCAAATAAAAGTATTTTAAAAGTTATAACATCGTAAACACATAAAATGGCGGACCATTCAAATGACAGAAGACCGCCATCTTGCTATTTATATCATAACTCGTTTCGCGCCTTAACAACATCAATATTAAATGTGAATTATAAATGACTTGAAATTACCTTTCGTATAAAATGCTTATTTTATTCATCTTTATGGCAATAAATATAGTTTTGTAGAAGCTGAAATTAAAATTTGATTACTTAGTCCGTATTTAGTAACGTTTATTTAATATGTACCTATATATAAAATGCTTAGATGTTCCATAAATTCATTAGACCTAAAATAAAGTGACTCGGTCAAAATGAAAATTTGATTCAAGGCTGGTCCTGTAGATTTTAATTATACAAAAAAAATTAACAATTACACATTACTAATTTCATAGACTAACATCCTTGGCGTAATATCGAAATATGATTACCATAAACATTGTTATAAACAATTATTTTTGGGAAGATCTATGTTGCAAGTAACGTTTGAAGAAATATTGTCTATTGATTGGTAGGAACCTGCTCTAATAATATAATTCAGCCAATTAAGATCTATTAGCCCAAAACGTAAAATAAACAGTGAAACATTTTTTTTTTATTGTGAATGAATGTAATTTTTATGTTAATGAGCTTGCCGTTCGCCTGATGGTGAGCGATTCGACCGCCCATAAACAGTAGAAACACCATCCATCACCTTGAAATACAAAGTATTGTTTGGTATTCCACTGCGCTCGCCATCCTGAGACGTGAGATGTTAAGTCTTATTATGTCCAGTAGTTACACTGGCTACAATGTTCTTCAAACCGGAACACAACAGTGAATACACACTGCTGCTTGCGGATGTACCTACCCATGCGGACTCTCATATATAAGAGGCCTACCATCAATAGATTTACATAGACCAACCATTAAGTATATATTATGCAAATATTTTTCATTATTATTATTCAACAAATGTTTTTTAAACCAAACCAATATTTAAAACATACAATTAAAACTATTAACATAAATTGTAATGGGCGTGTGATTTAACCCTTTGAATAAAAATAACTTAAGGAAAGGGAAATCAAACGTTTGACCTGAGTTACAAAAAAAAATCATTTTTTACGAATCATTGCTGTCTAAGAGCCAAGAATGTTATTTTGAGTCGAATCTCATTTAAAAGAAAAATCATTTTAGTTATTTTTTATGCCCAAAGAGATATTTTCACATGTTTGAAACAGTGCATTTATAAATTTTGCTGGTGGTAGGATATATTTTATATCCGCCTGGATAGCGACCACCGTACACAAGGTGTTAAAACCCGTCATAGTGGCTCACGCGAGTGTGTCGCGTTCCGATATGAACCTCTGTATATCCAGTTCCAACAGACCGGCATAATTGTGTCGACTGCCGAGAGGTAATCTTCTCTCTCGTCAGTCTAGTCTCCGGTTCGAATCCCGGATCGGGTAAAGTGATATTGGATTTTTCTATTCAATATTAGCCCGGAGTTTGGAAAGGTGAACGAGTAACGGCAATACCCGCCTTTATTACATGTGACGTAACATAGCTGGAGGAATGTGGATGTGACATCTCTGCCTACTTCTTTAAGGGAAAAAGGAATGATACTATTTATGTAAAGACATACATACATACATAACATCACGCATTTATCCCCGAAGGGGTATGCAGAGGCGCAACCAAGGCACCCACTTTTCGCCAAGTATGTTCCGTCCCATGATGTGATAGGGGGCGAGCCTATCGCCATATCGGGCACAAATTCCAGACTCCGGGCTGATACTGAAGTAGAAAAACCCAAATATCACTTTGCCCGACCCGGGATTCGAACCCAGGACCTCAGAGCGCTATTGTACCGGACATGCAATACAACTACGCCACCGAGGCAGTCATGTAAAGACATGATACTACTATTTAAATTTATCTTAATTTTAATATGTTGACATTTGTACATAATATTACAATTATATTCTGAATTAATTTTTGGATTTTTAAATCAACATAATTGGTGCAAACCGTTTTACATAAATAAAATAAAACGTAATGAATTAGTGAAAATTATGACATGTAATAAGTAGTGTAGTAATTTTCAGATATTTGAATGAAGTAGGCCAGGCCGTGTCCAGCTCCTCGCCTACGTTCCGTTGATACGCAGAGCGAGTTTTATCCGCGTTATAATTTGGCTGTCAAACAGTTTTTAAGAGACGTCATTCACACGCACACAGCGACGCTTAATTATCTATGAGTTGGGTAACCGACCATTTTAGACTCGTGTTTGTAGCTGAATTCTTTGAGTTGTTTTAGTTTGAGGGGAGTATACGTACGGAGATGCTGTTGTTGCATCAGATGACAAGATGGCGTCAAAAAGTCGTCAATATTTCGTTTTCATACGATTGTGCTAACACAATAGATTAAGCGACTATCAGTTTTCTGAAAGGCGGGACGAGCGTATCGCACGCCTGATGGAAATGGTGACAAAATGATTTCTTATGTTTACACGAATGTTATAAATTAAAATTAAACCATTAAAATATATAAACTGTGACGAAATCAGAAAAAAACACACCACTTACTTTGAAATAAAACTTTTTTTCGGAATTAATCGCCGTTTTTATATTATAAGTTTCGAACAATGCAGGCGAGGAGTCTCCTTGCCCTATAATTTATAATTTATACTTGAACTTATAAAATTTATTTTAATGGATAATATTAGACTTTAACAATTCGTGTGGGTAGTTAATTTTTTTTATCGTGTTTTACTTATTATCTAAGATTATTATTAAGAGCTTTTAATCCCGAAATTATTCCTATCCAAGGTTTCTTTTTAGCATTTTTATTCCATTTCTATGAGATATTTTTGTTTTCATTGTTACCTGGCTAGACGGTAGACATAATCAATCTTATTTATAAAAAATTCGCAAAGCTATGCTTAGTTTCAACACAAATTTACTCGATCAGCTGCAAGTCAAAACCCGCCATCTTGTCTCTTAACAAGGTTTAAATTAGGAGACCGGTGATGTTTTTGACAGCTATTTAAACAATTCTTAACCACATCTTAATGCTAAAACAAGTTTATAAGTAAGACTGAATATAATATATAACGTGTGCCTACTCCTTTTTAAATTTAATATTGGTTGAATTATCGTAAAAACGATACGGCCAATCACAACAAATTGGAATTAGAATAGCTCAAGTTGTTACTTTTTTTTGTTATACGGGCAAAGCAGTGACATATCTTCAAAATTATCAAGAATTCTCAGGTATACCTATAAGTTTTCTCACGAAGACTTCTTTCATCGTTTAAACGATCTATAATTGCTAAACTATAACGTAACTTAGAAGTCAGGCAGACATTTTTTTTACTTTATACGGACATAGCAGTAACATACCTATCATCTATATTATTATGAAGATTCTCAGGTATTTAGGTTTTCTCAAGATGGTTTACTTAATCGTTAAATCGATCTTGTTAAACCTTACTCACTTAACTTAGAAGTCAGATGGATTCTCTACCATTCACGAAAGACAGCATTAATTATTGCTAAATTATACAGCAGCGATAGCATAGTTGGTGTGGGAACGGACTGCTGAGACGAATGTCCGCAGGTTCAAACCCCAAGGGCACACACCTCTGACTTTTCTAAAATCATGTGTGTATTCTTTGTGAATTTATCGTTCGCTTTAACGGTGAAGGAAAACATCGTGAGGAAACCTGCACATCTGAGATGTTCTCTATAGGAATTTCGAAGGTGTGTGAAGTCTACCAATCCGCACTAGGCCAGCGTGGTGGACTAAGGCCTAATCCCTCTCAGTAGTAGAGGAGGCCCGTGCTCAGCAGTGGGCAAGTACATAATACAGGGCTGATATTATTATTATTATATATACATATGTAACTTCGCAGTCAAATGAATCCACCTTTTATAAAAAGAGCAATTATCACAAACAAATTAACTTGCATACTGAATCTAAAACAATCAAGATTCAGTGGCATGCGGGCAGACTTACGACAAACCATGCATTCCTATCTTTATAGACGTAATATCTCCATTAGGACAGTATCATTGATTGCAATTTACTGCGCCTTCGTTGCGCGGAGTTAGATGGTGGCGGTTCGGGTCTGAGAACAAGGTTTAATACTAGTAAAACTTTCAAAGTAGGATAAAAAGGTCTTGTGGACCTGTGGATCTACAGCATAGGTCTTCACTGCTAAGGGTTTATTATTACTTCAATTAATATAATGAAATGAATGATATTAAAATATCTTACGTTATTTTTATAATTCTACTTATTAAGCTGATTTATTTCTTATAAATAATCGCGGTAAATACGTAGAAAAAGAAATTTCAATGTCGTATATTCAGGTAATAACAAAAATATAATTGTGGAAATATGCACAATTTTTCGCCTATCAGTATGGAACCCAATGTTTCACTTATTGTACACTTTTCTACCACAACTTTACTAAACACATCCCCATTAATCTCTTGTTTGATCTCTGACCACCCAAACAAGTAACTAAAGATAACATTATCTCATCACCCGGCGACAAGTTTGCAAACATAGTTAACTAGACAGTTAAAATAACCAAACATTTTTAACTAAACGTTTAGCGAACAAAAAATGATCACAAGTGCAGCATGTCAATATCGTGAACTACCAGTGTGTCGTGGGTTTGTTTGCTTAGTTTATTGATTTAATTTTGAACTACCGATGTGAATAGATTTTATTTTTGTTTAATTCTTAAGGCAATGGCTACTACTATTCCTACAATATACAATAATTTTAGAATAATTTAAGGCAGAAATAATTCACACATGAAAGTCATACTCAGCCCCATATATTAGAGGATATATATCGTCTAGAGGCTCGTTGGTTGTGGAACGGACTGTCGAGACGAATGTCCGCAGGTTTGGGTTTTGACCCAAGGGCGCATACTTCTGACTTTTCTGAAATTATGTATTCTTTGTGAATTATCGCTTGCTTTGACGGTGAAGCAAAACATCGTGAGGAAACCTGCATACCTTAGAAGATCTTTATAGAAAGTTCGAGGGTATGTGAAATCTACCAATCCGCATTAGGCACGCGTGGTGGACTAGGCCTAATCCCTCTGAGTAGTACACGAGGCCCGTGCTCCACAGTGGGACAGTAGGTATATATTACTGACATTGATTAGGGGACCGACCCATTGCAATCTACTTATTTTACTTATAATAAGGTGCATAATATTTCCATCTACTTATTTTATTTGCTTTCTCTGACAGAGGTCAACTTATAGACGATGACTATTGACCTTTAATATTAAGACCTCAATTGTTAGATAAAGTCTAAACCGCAAGTTCAAAGTCAGGTCAACGGACTAAGATTACTCAAACTATTTGTCTGAAATCTAACCAATATTGAGCCAGTCCTCGCTCATCTATGAAATGATTTGTCAAAACTTTATTCATGTAATTTTTATGATGAGTTATTACTTGTTATTTTATTAAACATACCGAGCACCAACCCGATGGATAGATTAAAGACTCGTCTGCCACCAAATTAAAATAGTTGAAGATGTAATAACAGAAACCGGTGGAGACAAATAATCCGCTCTAAATGCGATACATCCAATGATAACCACGATCCTCAGTCATGAGGGACCGACTAGAGAGAGATTACTTGTTAGTTTTGTGGTTTGTTCTAAGCGTACAAGATAAGTACAATATGCATGTTTTTCTGTTATGTTTCAGTATCAGCCCGGAGTCTTGTGTGTCCGATATGGCGATAGTTTCGCCCCCTATCACATCATGGGACAGAACACCCTTGGAGAAAAGTGGGTGCTCTGGTTGCGCCTTTCCATACTCCTTCGAAGATAAATTTGGATGGGTTTTTATTTTTTTTGTTTAAGGGAGTAGTAGGAGTGAATACATAGTAAGAATTTATTTAATCTGTAATTTTCATGACAGTCTTTTATAACTGAATTTTAAATTATTGTCAAAAACGTACAATATTAAATATGTTTCGTCTACAAACAGACAAACTTTGTATATATCTCAGGAAGGCACCAATCTCTCACGCCGCGTAAAAACTCCAACAAGGGTTGTCGAGAAAAAACGTCGAAAAACAGTTTTGGCATGTTAAACTTTAAGTTATGGATGTTACAGAGATAATAGATTGAATTTTATTATACGGACAGTCGCGTACAGTTCACTTAAGTTTTTATTTTTGATTGCAATAGTTGACTCCCTCGGTGGCGTAGTTGTATATGGGGTAGAAGTAAGTTTACAGTGCTAAGGTCCTGGATTAGAATCCCGAGTTCAAAAATAGTTGGGTTTTTCCATCTTAATACTCAGTCGCAGCTCGGAGTCAGGAAGTTAACGGCGTGTCGCGGAAAGCACGTAAATCTGTCGGTCTTGCGGCTGATCTTTCTCCGGTTATGTTGGATTGCCTTCTCACGGAACTATCATAGTGTAGGAACAGAAAGTGTACCTGTGTATTGCGCACACACTTGAGCACTATAATATCTTTTGTGTACCTGGCTGATCTTCGTTGAGATTGGTCGTCCCGCCTTGACCAAAATTCGGCTACGAGAGATTAATTCATTCATTATTTTCAATTAATATTGCGCGGTGGATTAGGTGCCGAAATTTAATAAATTAAATCAATAATTCTGTATTGTTTTTAATAGTAAATACATACAAGCGAGATAACACAAAGTGTATCATCATGAGCATTTAAAGTGTGAATGTGCGTCTTGACTAACGGCTCTTAGCGCACGCTATAGAGTGCGCACTCAAGAGTATGCTGTCAATTGAAATTATGAATATTATGGATAAAGAGAATGAGAAAGAGAGAGTGAGAGTGAGTTTTCACAATTTTTTTATATTTACAAAAACATTTGGCGTATTATATTTATTTCTGGCATTCTTAAATTGTATAAAGTTTTAATATAAATTACGTCCGATGTAATACTTTATTTTAGTCGTGATTGTAACTAGGGAGTATGATTTTAGTGCATATTTTTTTTAGTTCTTAATGTCTAACTCACTGGCAATCCGATAAAATAAAATAGTAAACAAAATGATCACACTTCATTGAAAATGTTAATCTATTATATCTATTTCTCCATTAAAAGCTATTTTCTTCCATGGAAACTTGAATTAGCATATCTGGCACATAATTTTATTTCCCGTCACACTTTCCTACAGGATTGTCCACGAAGCAAAAGTCCGCGTCCCATGCGCGCCGCCGAGTGGCATCTGTCGTTGTCTCGCACTTCAAACACTGCGCAGCACTCACCACGGGACACCAAGCCACTGACTAATGGATAACAATTGTCATTTTAGCTCATAACTTTATAATAACTAATTTGTATAAAGACTTCTTATGTTTACGCGAATGTTAGACATTAAAATAAATTCAGCTCATTCTGCGTAGATCGGAGCGTCAACAGCTAAAAAAAATATTTAATTCAAGTCAATTATGCCGGCCTATTGGAACCGGATAAACACAGCCTAATCCCGGAAAGCGACACACTTACGTGGGCCACTATGGCGGGTTTTAACACCTTGTGTAGTCACTATCCGGGCGGATATAAATATATCCTCCCACCAGAAAAAAGCGTGAATGTGTGAGCATTAAAAACATGTCAATATAAACGAATCTGTGCCACCGATTCCAAAGCCACGAGATCTTAGCATAAACACGAGATAACTGCCAAAGATCTACATAAAATGCTATCGCGACCCAAGATGGCCAAGTCGGGAATAGAATCCGGGACATGACACGGGACGTGCGGGCGTCACGGTCACCACACATACGCCATTCATCCGTCTGTCACTGATTGAAGGACAAACCCGCCATTTTGTATAAGTTATGGTATTTAACACATAATCTGATAGCAACTTTGTTATATGTAAACTGGACATTTTTGTGTAAACGGTGACGTATTTGCCTAAGAAATTGAAATTCGAATTATTAGAGATTTTTTTTATAAATAATTCAGACATTTTATTTATTAGATTTTCCAGGTGACTTGACTACGACTACAATAATTTACATATTATAAGTAGCTATAATGTAAGCTAAAGTTAGGAAAACTCAACATGCACATAATTTAAGCTAAAAGTGACAATGAAATTAAACACAATACAATTTGAAGACCTTCTCGCAGTAATTTAACCTATGCCAGACTACATAAATCTTGCAGAGAAGTTAAAATATACAAAGAAAATAGCTTACATAAAAAAAAGCTAAAAACTGGGCAAGTTGTAACTAAGTGTAGTGGGTGTACTTATTACTACTATCAAATTTCATCTTGACCCTCACTAATATACAGGTTATATGACATTGTAATTTCGTAACATGGCTTTGTTAATAATAATATTATATCATCATCAATCAATGCTTTATATCATCATCAATCAATGCTAATAATAATATTATTCAATCATCCCAGTATAATATACTGTCCCACTGTTGGAAACGGGCCCCTCTACTACTGAGAGGTATTAGGCCTTAGTCCACCACGCTGGCCTAGTGCGGATTGGTAGACTTCACACACACTCAATCCCTATAGAGAGCTTCTCAGGTAAGCAGGTTTCCTCACGATTTCTTACACCGTTAAAGCAAGCGATAATTCACAAAGAATACACACATCATTTTAGAAAAGTCAAAGGTGTGTGCTCTTGGGATTTTAACCTGCGGATATTCGTCTCGGCAGTCTGTTCTACACCATTTTTTAAATAATGAACAACACAGTAGCCACTAATTCTATCACTAATACTAACCATACAAAACAAAAAACGACAAAAACCGAAACAACAGACCCATAACAGCGTGTAACGCAAAACGACGTCGACCGCCGAGTATTTTGTTAGACACGATACATGCTCGCCTCACTGAGTTCTCTCGGGACGTTGGTTCCAAAAACAAAAAAAAAAAAAAAAAAAAAAAAAAAAAAACAGGTAGCTTGCGCGGTTGGACGGACAGAGCTGTGTCAAAACTATCACCTAACTATGCGTTGGGGTTCCTTGGGTATGGAAACCACTCGCTATGTTTATACTGACCTACTGGTGGTAGGTCTCTCATATGTGAGAGTCCACCAGGGTAGGTACCACTGCAACGTCTATTTCTGCCGCCAAGCAGCATTGTGTTGTCACTGTTGTGTTCCGGTTTGACATTGTAGCCAGTGTAACTACTGGATATAAGACTTAACATCTCATGTCTCAGGATGGCGAGCGCAGTGGAATGCCAAACAATACTTTGTAATTCAAGGTTGGATGGTGATTCTACTGTTTATGGGCGATCGGCAAGATCGTCTCGTCATTCAATGCATTATTGCATAAAAAAATACAGGATAATTTTTATATTGCGTTAATAAATTAAACCATATGTTCGTCTTTACCTATATTTATTATTAACTCTACAATCTACTTATTAATTTAGGTACAAAATAACTTCATTGATCTAGTGATTAGTAATAAATTTTGATACCTGATTTAGTAAGACTATTCTTAAGTTAGTTTTTTAAATATCTAATTTCGATTGTCATAAAAACTTTTTTAACTTTTCTATTATTCGTCTCAACTTAGCGCCATCTACAGAATCATTTTGTCATTACGTTAAATAAAACCATATACTTCTCTTTAACTGTATCATTCTGCCAAAACATCGATGAATAACGAATATTATCACAAAAAAAAACGGTTAAACCTTGTAATTATTTGATAATTTTGTAGTTTAGTGCGAATATTGTGTGAATGTGAATGTATTTCTGATAGAAAGTGTGATGTGGCTGCAAACAATTCAATTACTTTTTATTTGGATTTATTTTGTTCAAAACTTACAGTTTTTTATTTTACACCTACGGTTTTAATAACTTATTGTAAAGTGTTATTCTCAAGAGATAACTATGTGCTTTCATTTAGTAACACAATGTCAAAATATGCCTATAATCTCTTCAACTGGTGATGACAAAATAACGAGGTAAAAAAAAACATGTAGTGTTTGCTTATGTTAGGTTAGTCCTATGTAATATAACCAAAAGGTTCAAATTTCCGCCTTATATTTATTATTACATTGCAGCGCGATCTCTGTATTTTTGCATTGCAAGCATAAGTTTAATTTATAAAGCTAATATATCTGTTCTATTTGAATTACATACATTTATGGTTTAAAAATCGCGTATACAAACTCCTTATAGCAAAGGAAAGAATATTCTTCCTAAAAATATTTTAGCAGAACTCTATAACGCGTCGTCCGTCAAACTTGGCTGTTTTTTGTTGACATAACATACCTTCTGCCTACACGTCATCAGAGACGCCTCATTGGTCTAGCATCCGATGTGAAGCGATTCGATATCCAATTGGGGATTTTTTGTACGTTAATAATAACTAATTTATCGACACTTAAAATACTAGAACTGCTTGACCGACTGCCTCTGTGGCGCAGTTGTATTACGGTTACTGCGGTGTTGAGGAACGATTCGATCCCGGGTCGGGCAGTTATATTGGATTTTTCTACTCAGTATCAGCCCGTCTGGAATTTGTGTACGATACAGCGATAGGCTCGTTTCTATCACATCATGGTACGGAATACGCCCTGGCTGAAAATGGGTGCGCCAGTTGTGCCTCTGCCTATCCCTTCGAGGATAAAAATGTGTGTATACTAAATTACTAAAAATAGACAGTGAATATTTTAAGTTTATAATTTGCCAAAGAGCGCCAGAATTTATACCTTGTGTAGCATACTTTAATCAAGTTGGTGACATTCGATTTTCTTATATGTTCAGGGAAATTTTTCTCTGCTACACCTGATAGCAAATGGAGTAACGTCCAGATAAAGTATCGCTGGAGATGTTGTCTTAGACTAAACTCGGCTATATTAAGATATAATAATACATAGTAATAATGATATCAGCCTCTATTATAACCGTCCCACTGTTGGGCAGGCCTCCTACTACTGAGAGGGATTAGGCCTTAGTCCACCAAGCCGGTCTAGTGCAGGTTGGTAGACTTCACACACCCTCAAAATTCCTATAGATAATTTCTCAGGTATGCAGGTTTCCTCACGATGTTTTCCTTCACTGCCAAAACAAGCGATAATTTACAAAGAATACACACATAATTTAAAAAAAACAGAAGTACTCTTGGGATTTGAACCTGTGGATATTAGTCTGGGCAGCTCGTTCCACACCTAACTAGGCTATCGCCGCTTTTATTAAGATAAACCTGTTAAATAAGACGACCACACAAAGATTAGTCAATTTAACATCTTCGCCAACTTCAATTTAAAAATAATTTGCGACATATCAATTTGCAATCATCTCGTGCTGGGGCAGTAAATCATTAACAATGCAGACGAGTAATTTCCTTCATTTTGGTAAATAAATATTATGTTATTATGAGGCGATATCATCTCGTTTGTATGTGTTTTCGCAACGCAATATTTTTGTTCACGACACACTATCTGAGGAATCTCATTCGAATTGTGTGGGGTGGATAGGGTTTTGGTATTATTGGGACATGCATATACATGAAAAATTGGATTCTGTCCCGTATAACCTTAGGATTTTGGTTTATGTTTGGGTCTTTCCTTTCTGTAAATGTTGATCGTATCCTCCACTAATGAATTCACTAGATCTAAAGTCCAAATGAAATAATAGATTTTTTTTTGCACAGCAAAGTGACAACACTACACCTGATGGTGCGTATGTATGTCAATAGAATGTTAACTGAAGAGAGATGATTAACCCGCGACAGTCGATATAAATATGCCGGCCTGTTGGAACCAGATGTACACAGCCTGATCCTGGAAGCGACTTATTGCTTTTATGAGGTTTGATAAAATTGTAGAGAGTATGACGTCGACATCAAATATCTATTTTAAGTCTGCACTATAATAGTATTCATTTTAACATATTTTGTTCCACAGAAAATAAAGATATTTCTTTTACAAACTTATTAACAGAATTAATTGTTGATGTATACGAAGACAAAATATAACCTTCCTTCATATTGATGGTACCAAATCTTCCAATTTACTCGGCATTCATTTCTTTTTACTTTGTCATTTCAATAAGTCAGTTAATTGATACGCCAAAAACAATCGAACGAAAAATTATTGGGACTTTAAGGCATTAACATAAAGAATTTTTTCCGAACAAAATATGATGAACCAATAAATAATTGCTTCGAATCAAATCAGTATTTTTATTTTATTTGGACAAACCTCGATTGTAATTATATTTATAGTTAATTCTACAGTTATTTACACAGGCATGTAAAATCGGCTCCACTGCACTTGGTGGTAAGTAGATGGAGGTCTAATAGAATATCGACTGACGAGAGATGATTACCCCACGGCAGTCGACACAATTATGCCGGCTTAATAGAACCGTATATACATAGGCTGATCCCGGAACGCGACACTTACGTGGGCCACTATGACGGGTTTTAACACCTTGTGTACGGTGGTTGCTATCCGGGCGGATATAAAGCATATCCTACTACCATGACCAAAATTACTTTTTTAACTTATTATTTTAGACATGAAGTCACTTCAGTGCTATAGTGATATCTTTGGAAAATTGGTGTTGTAAATATCTAAGCTCCATTCTCATAGCAACTCTTGTAAATTTTCACAATCCATTATTTCTCTCAAATCAGAGCCATCAAAGTCATTATGATATTACGTTAAAAAATAAATCCACATTACTATATTTACCTCTGTTAACATAGTGACAATGTAACATAGTGTAGTGTGTGTACTTAGTATATAAGCTATGTAATGTATTGTAATAAGTTAGTATAATGAGTGCAGTCCAATAAAGAACCTGAAACCATAAACACGTCTCAACAATATATATATATCCATCCTTCCATTACAACAAAAATCATTTATGACTAACGATTATTTTCACCAAAACCTCAAGTTTTACTTTTCTGATCTTTTAATAATTTTGACGTGTACATGAGTGTATTTCTGACAAAGCGAAAAAACAAAATGTTGCCGCCCCGACTAATTATCTTAGAGTAATGTATATAGGCAAGTAAAATTTAATTATTTTTATTGATATTGATTTTGTTCGAATCTTGCACTTTTTATATTACATAAGTTTATTGGAAAGTTATTTTCAACCAGATAAATATGTAGTTTTCTCTAGTAACACTATGTCAAAATGACCCCAGTATATTGACATGAAAATCTCCCATCACCCTAAACCGTGGTGCACTCAACCTGCTGAATTATTTGATACGGGCCGGACGCGGTCGGATTAATCAGTTACAACGCACCAACAATAAACTTTGAATTTTACATTTTTCTCTCCATTACACAGTTTAATACTTCAGATCACCGATAGTGTACGTTTCAATATAAAACTTATTTAATGGTTTTCAATTCTGGAAAATTATACCTTTAATTTTGTGTTTATTAAGTTTTTAAGTAGTATCACGCCTGTTCCAGAAAAAAAACAGAACAAAGAATATTTCAGACTCTTCAAAATACGATATTTACATTGATAATTTATTTAGTAATTAATTATTTTATACTCTCATTCACGAGTCTGAGAAGTCAATTGTGAGGCTAATAGTAACCTCTCTGTAATAAATAACACCAGGTTTTTTAATTTCAAATCTGCATGACATACTATGGTCGTTAACAGTCAGATATGACCTAGCGGCCTTCAAAAAAGAGCGTATATGCACCTAAAAGACCGGCAACGCATCTAAATGCCCCCTGATATTGCAGACGTTCATGGGCGAAGGTCATAACTTAGTATCAGGTCAACTGTATACTCGTTTGCCCCTTACTTGTGCGTTATAATGTCTCCCGCGTACCCTGGCTGATCGGTTAGGAACGAAGGAAAACAAAAAAAAACAACTTCATAATGCCCTTTAATTGCAATAGCACAAAATATTTCCTCATAAACTAAGTCACGCTCTCATACTACGATTTTAACACATCTCTTTGCAGGTCCAATCTTATGCTCTTCATACATTTTCGCCGGTTAAGGGTACTCTGACCTGCCTTTTCGGAGATAATTTATTTGATCAATGTTTCTCTAATATTGTTTATACTGTAAAATATAGCGTGCATTATACCGCTTGGCTGCTGTAGTATACTTTATATTCAACATGCTCTACCATTATCTAGCTACGTAGTTTGCAACATCTTGCAATCGCTATTTGCATATCTTTAGGAATGAAAATCGTTTGATTGTTATACTGTGTAATTTAAAACCAAAAACTTTGTTTAGTACGTACTTATATACATTATATATGATTTAATACCGACCATATTTATTAATGAACAATTTTATGCATCGATATATTTCACTAGAATACGATTTTACTTAAGTTTAATCAGCATTACAAATTTAGCACTAAAACGCCATGAGTCAAGATTTGTGAATTTGAGGAATGGTGTTTTTAGAGTTTTCTTCGGGTCCACATTCATTCTTAATCATTTTTATACCTTGAAGGTAGGTATTTCTTTAAGGTATAAAAATGTTAATATAATGTTAGTTTATAGATAAAATTAACAGCCACTCTTTGTCGTATGTTTAAACTTTTACCACCTTATTACAAAAAGACAGCTTCATACTGGGTTTAAGCCAAGACCAGTCTAGATTTGTTACGGTATTAAAGTAAGTTCTCGGACTAAAATTCATTCATTACAAATCCAAGACCAACCGAGGATTATTTAGTACAGAAGATAGTTCCCGGTTTAATTAGCATCCACAGATTATAAGCAAAAAATTACAGCAATCAATTGATTCATTCACTCGGCGTTTGACGCACCGTTCCTTTTAATGAGAGAGATACCTTCGTAAAAGGGCGCAATACTAGTCAGTGATAAAATTTTTCGAATCTTTTGTCCCTAAGCCATTGCTGTTTACGGATCGAAGAAACGTAACAGACCAACTTCCAGATTTATGGCGCAGAAGTAAACACAGTTATTGCAAATATTATCGAGATTATTAATCAATACGGTATTCTCGCAGAAATAGGGCTGACAACACGGACGTAGGCAAGTTTTAGCATCGGATAAGGTTTGTGTGTTGACGTTCATAAGCATTTGACATTGAATTAAAACTATTTTTCAGATTTTATTGTGGTTTTTTATATTCTAATTTAAACCCGTTTCAATTGACATTCATCATTAAACAATAGTTTAATACCTATTACCTACTATGCAACCAGGGGCGTGGCTGTATCAGCCGTATAAGTGATACGGGGCCCCCGTGCTTTGGGGCCCCTCTTGGCACATACCTGCATTGATCTAAGCGGGCGTCCAAAAGTTCGCACTGCCCTTAAGAGCCCCCAAATTTTAGATATAGGGTCCAAGCTACGCTACTGCATTCAACATATTCTCCCAACAAATGCTTAATTCTGAATATAATAAATAATTACATATTACTTTAAGTTTGTCAAGAACGTACCAACCCTAAAACCCACAAAAGTAAAACGGAACAACAAAAAGAGATTTATACGCCATTGTAGTAAACCGCATCAATAGAATAAATAATTTGGAACCAATGAGCCGAGATCTTGGCATCGACACATCCTGCCGAATTTATGTTTGACGCTTTTTTTGGCTAACAATTGTTTAATTTCTGGACTGAAGTGTGTGATGACTGCCTCGGAGGCGTAGATGTAATGCGTATGCGGTACGGTTATGACCATGGCGCTTATATCCTGGATTCAAGTCCCGGGGCGTGACAAAAATTAATGCGATATTTCCATCTAATGTGTTTTTTTCGTCTTAAAAATAACTCTATAAATAGTATTAGGACGAAGAGAGAAAATTAATTTAATTTGCAAGAACCTCTCTACGGACGGATGACTCCTCCAAAGACATCGCAATTAAGAATATAATATTACTGATAGTAATACATTCTTACAGTCCTAATATCACTCTGGATACAAAGTTTTCTGTAGCGAATATCAGAAATTATAAGCAACAGCTTCTCTCACCAACTAATGCTGCTGGTGGTAGGATATATTTTATATCCGCCGGGATAGCGACTAACGTACACAAAGTATACCACTATAGTGGCCCATATAAGTGTATCGCGTTCTGGGATCAGCCTGTGTATATCCGGTCCCAGCAGGCCGGCATAATTGTGTCGACTGCCGAGGGGTAATCATCTCTCGGCCGTCCACATTCTATTGGACTCCACTCCACTTATCACTTGGTGAAGTGGAGTCTCTTTGCCGTGCCTACACAAACTTTAGGAAAATTATTTTGAATACATCCAGTGTTGTATATATAATCAGTATTTAATTATCTGGAAGCTTAAATTTTTAAGATATTTTACCTCGAATCTTTAATGATTAGGCAATAGGGAACCGGCCTATTATTGATTTTGTTCATTATTGTATATGTAATGGTTAATAATACGAAAAAGAAGCACTCCTGCGAAAATTGCATAAAAATTGGTTAAAAAATGGGCTAGTAATTCATATTTCCAATATTGTAACGTGCAGAAGTGGGCGCGTTGTGGGGATATCGCTTCATCTCTTTCTTTCGCACGCGTTGTAATTCCCGATGACGTCAAATGTGGATATTTCGTCTCTTTTCTGTTTCTTGTTAATTACCCCTTCCACTGACATTCAAAGACTTATAACTTGTTGATTTTTTACCGGATTTTAATAATTCCTTCTGTGTTATAATTTATACAGCGTAAATATTTGATAATAGTAAAGAACAAAAATGAGTCCGGTACCCTATTTAGGAAGCCTTATTCAAGCAAACATCTTAGATAATATCGATATAGGTAATATTGAGTCTCAAACCGTATAATCCGCTAAACGTTCCGATGAATAAGAAATATATTAAGTAACATAATACAATCTGATGCCGATACGAACACAGATAAGGCGTAAATCAATAATTTTAAAATTTAACACTTATAAATTTGCACACGATTTAATACATTTACCGCATCAATAATGTAACTATATACGGCGAGGATTTTAATTTATCTTTGGCAGTGACATCTTTCTTTTGTGCCGTGAAATTAAGAGTCAAGTAAGGATCGGATGGCTTGAAAGAGTTCCGTATGTTTGTAATTGTTTTTTTAGAGTTTTTGATGATCAAATCTTGAATTATTGATATTTGTATATGTTACTAGGGGTAGGTCTCTCATATCTAACAGTCTGTGCAATGTTTCTTTCTGCCGCCAAGCAGCAGTGTGTAATCGCTGTGTTCCGGTTTGAAGGACATTGAAGCCATTATAACTACTAGACATAATGAGACTTAACAACTCATGTCTCAGGATGGAGCGTAGTGGAATACCAAACAATACTTTATAATTCAAGGTGTTGGATGATGTTTCTACTCTTTCCATTCCATCAGGCGAACGGCAAGCTCGTCTCGTCATTCAAAGCAATCAAAAAAAAAATAAGTTATGTGATTGTACGGAGGTTTGTTCTTTAAGAAAACATGTTAATAGTATTTCAGAAGTATAACTTTGTTATCAGAATTAAAAAGACTTGTTTTTTGTATAATCCCCATTAATGATACAAGGCTTATAATAACAGATTATTGGTAAAAGTAGACGGAGTGAATTAAATACGTTTTCAGGCAATTATTTAAAATTATTTTTTGATACAATACGTGCATTAGATATGACAGTACCAGAATAATTAATATTATCTTATAATGAGAGGGTAAAAGGTCTTAAAAGTTTTTTTCTTTGTCAACATTGATGGCTAAAATTACGATGCACTGGTAGATACGAAAAATAATGACAAATGACAAAGCCCAAGGACCCCTAAAAGAGTCAACCAAGGGGACACTTTATTAAATACCAATTATACATACGACAGCACTCGACTTTGCCTCTTCACAATGCATGTTTTCGTACATCTGCCCGTTTTTTTCGGCAAAAATTACAAAAGAATTTGAAGACTCCTTGAGGCGTTAAATTTTGAACGAATGGACTAAACACAATGGATGCTTACGCTTTGTGCGCATCGGTAACTTCGTGGAGTGTGTTTTCTTAGAAAGGTATGTATAAAACGGATTTGTTGGTATGTCCTTGCGTTGGTAGAAATAATGATGGACTAAAATACTTGGCCATACTTATAAATACTATATTGAAATAAAACTATTTTACAGATTTATTGCGGTTATTTATATTATTAATTGCTCCCGACGTTTCGAAGACAGCAACCTTCATGGTCACGGGTGGACTGAGGTGTTTGTCGAAAAGCCAAAGTTGCAATATCTATCTACAGCTATATGTTAGATTTAATATTGCTAAGTATGCTATATAATTGTACTGTAAACTACTAGAATAAATTTTATGCTATTAGCAATAATTTTAGTCACTGTTTTGCCATTCTGTTAGGCTAATTGATTACAAAATGAATTATAAATAATAATTAGTTACAATATTATTAAAGTGGTTAAAGCTTTACTCTAATTTAAAAGAGCAAATAAATATTACAAGCAAAATATACAAGATTATCGACGTTCATATTTCCATATAGCTCTAAATATAAATACAACATTATATTACTTATTTATTTATTCACATAATTATTGGCAGAACATGTGCAAAATTTAATTTTATATTTACATAAATAGAAGCGTATAATTTAGACATTAGTTAATTTTAACGAAATCTTTTCAAAATACCCGAGCAAAGCCGACAGCCGCACCTAGCTGCGTAATGTCCAAAATTTGTATAGCATTGTACGTTTAGAATGGTGGTTAGAAAAAAACGCCCGCAGCGCACCAAAGTTTCTCGAAGTAACAAGATACGTCAATTATTAAGGTCTTTCCGCGGTCGAGTTTTAATAAATTCCCAACTTGTCCGGTTTGCAAAGAGTATAACGTTACGCGAATTCGTTAATGACTTTGTAATTTTATATTTTGACGTATTTTTTTTGGTGGAATATTTCGAATTGTGGTACTATTTGTTAAAATTATGTGTAGGTTATTAGCAAGCTGGAATTGTGTGTTTTAGTAAGTGTTTGCTGTAAATTGTGAGGCCTTAGATCGATTCCTTGATCTAATAGTGTTTTTTTCCCTGGATTTGTACTGTGTTGGATACAAATATTAAAAGCTTATATTCCCGAGGAAGTAGAGGGGGTTAACTAATGCGATAATATTTCACAAAACGTATTTGCATTTCATGAAACTCCAAGAACCAAGCCGTGAGCCATACACAAATTATAATTGTAGTCATCATGTCTAATAGCTTTTGCTCGAAACTTCGTCCGCGTGAATGAGTTTTCGGGATAAAAATACCATATTATATTTTCCCGAGATATAAATTGATAATATGATTTGATTTTAGTATAAATATAAAATCAAAAACAAAGTCAATAAAAAAATTATTAATACTAGTAATATGAATGACTCATGCAAAAAAGACATGCAAGACCTGATCTTCAGAGGTAAACACCACTAAACCAATGACCCGATACATTACATCCAAAACTTCAATAAACAGATTAAAATAACACCTCACAATAGCATTCATGCATTTATCTTAAAAGCCCGTACATTTAATAACCTTTAAAACAATAAAAAATAAAACAAAACAGATTTATTATTATTGATCCGACCACACGCGTATAAAAAAACTATAAATTACATTGAAAAGTGACAAAAATTACTCTAAATGTAACTGATAGCAGGAGTTATGTATTCTCTAACACCTTCGGGGCAGGGGCGGATTTAGAGTTACTGAGTGTGGGTTGTGAACCAAGGATAACCATCCAATTGTCAAGTAAACACATGAAGAACTATGTGTTTGCGTGTTACAATTTCAATAAAAAATTTCAGATTATACTGTTGATGATTGTATGAATTATTTTTGTGATCAAACTAGTCACTTTTAATTTAATTTACATGTATCATTAACAAAGTATTGTATTAAAGCCAAATTACCGCCGATTTCAATACACGAAGCTAATAGCTGTTTTCGACCGATTGCGAAAATGGACCAATCAAAGTAAAGTATTTTTTACAAACTTACAAATGACTTATTATGATTGGTTTATTTTGGGAACCAGATCTCAGATTCAGATTACGATCGTTTGTTAAAAACGAGCGATGTTATAACGATCCCCACCCGGTAACTTAAGGTGACGCGAAGATGAACAAATTGGCGCATAAAATAATTGAAATAAGATACAATATAAATAACATTGCCATGAGTCGCTTAATATTTTACGGTATTCCTTCCAATATAATATTACGGTGGTAGCGATAAAATTTAACTTAACGAATTCCTTCATATATTCGACTTAAATAAAGGCTCGGTATACGATTCTTTTGACCCCATTTTATTTTAATTCCTTGATGCCTCCCATGCTGTTATCTATAGTTTAAGTGTGAACACGATGTAGCCGTACAATTATTACGTTATAGTACTGTGATAAAGTATTTCTTTGTTTCTTTATTTATTAGTTTTCACGGAGTTTGGTCTGAAAGCATTGTAATGTGTGAGTAAAATAGTATATTGATTTTCTTATATGATCTTTTGTTGTCTTAGCAGGAGCTCTAAGTTTCTAATGAGTTTTTTTTTTCTAATGCAGCAGGGACCAAATTATAATTACATGGTCTGAAACGAACCCAATTGTACCGTAATAGAATGTATATACATATATTATTGCTTTGAATGAAAAGACGAGCTTGCCGTTCACTCTGATGGTAAGCGTTACGACCGCCCATAAAAATCAGAAACACCATCCAATACCTTCAATTATAAAGTATGGTTTGGTATTCCATTTCGCTCGCTATCTTAAGGTTATAGCTTAAGGTCCATTTTTCATACATTTTGTTTCACCTTTAATCTGGGTAAGTAAACAAGTATTGACAAGTAAAGAATTTAAATTCACGTCTAGTTAGTGATTAGTTCCCGCAGTTGAAAGAAAAACGTAAAAATAATTAATATGCATGGATATTTCGGCCTTTAAAATTTCGTCGTATTAAATTCAATACTTGTTTAGTTACCCAGATTAAAGGTGAAACAAAATGTATGAAAAATGGACCTTAAGCTATAACCTTAAGACATGAGATGTTAAGTCTTATTCAGTAGTTACACTGGCTACAATGTCCTTCAAACCTGAACACAACAGTGACTAGACATTGCTGCTTAGCGGCAGAAATAGACATTGCGGTGGTACCTACTCAGGCCAACTCTCACATATGACTGACCAACCACCAGTAATATAGTACTCCAATCGGGAAAACTACATTTGCTATCAAAAACATATTTTTAGATATTTATTCACGTACTTATACTTCATTTTATTTGTTCAGTATTTATGATTACAATTTTATAATGTTACCACTTAACACTACCTGTTTTCTCAAATTCCACACCATGCACCACGATGCAAATTCCGCAATGAATCCTATATCAAAATATGAATTAAATAATTATGATAGATCAAAAGAAGCGTGGCCCATAGACGCAGTGCCTTCCTCATTTGGCCGGGTAACGGCAGACGGGAGATATTATTGATTTTACACACAGACTAATACAAATGATGCACGTTAATGTGGATGATATTTATAGCACTTTTAATTACTTTAGATTACGATTTTATTACTATTTAATGCTTTACTTTAATAGCTTGCTTTACGTTTTATTAAAAACGTTGTGAAATATTTCTGTGCCTTACTATAGATGACATAAAATTTTTATGTCACTAGATCAATACTTAACCATTCTGTAACCTCTCAACCTTTATTAGTATAAGCCTATTTTTTATTACCTGTTAAGTGATGTGTGACAATGCATGTTGAGGTTTGGATTGACAATTCTTATAAGAGTAATTGTGGTTTGGAGTCCAATTGCTGTTATTGTATTGTATGGTTATTCAGACTTGTGTTTTAAAAATCCTTGTATCTTCTACCCAGACTGGCATTTTGGTGAATCTTGAAGGCAACCTTAATGTTGTGGCAACGTATATTATTGGAAATGGACTGAGAGCTCTATTCTTAATTTAAGCATCAATGTAATACGCAGTTTAATTTTTTATTCGTGCGTAACGTTATTGGAAACGAGAATTTAATTCTTAGTTTAAGCATCAAAGTATATTATGCTCAGTTTATTTTTTTTTTATTCGTGCATGGAAAAGTGTATTTACTGTACCTAATGGTAAGTGGAATGGTGTCCAATAGAATGTCGACTGATGAGGGATGATTACTCTTAGGCATAATTCTGGCCTGTTAGAACTGGATATATACAGGCTGATAGCGGAACGCGTCACACTAACGTGAGCCACTATGGCGGATTTTGACACCTTGTCTACGGTGCTTGCTATGCAGGCGGATATATCCTACCACCTGTTTAGACTAGCAAGTTCTTGCAGCAATATATTACGCAAAATCTTTCAGATGCGTTTACATTAGTTGCAATATTTTAATAGTTCCAGCCTCATATAATTACCAAGTCTTGCAAGCTTCAAAATTAGTGAAATCAGCTTGGTGGATTAGCACGGTAAAAAATATTTGTGGAAGTCGACTTCTGTAAGATTTCTTACTAATCTTAACCTCGATTGAGTTTCCTAGGACTTGCTAAGAATCTTTTGGTCTAGATTAATGAATATTATCAGAGCCAGTATAGTCGCTATGCCATGTTAGGCAAAAAAATATTCGTTAGACAGATAAAATTGGATTAATTTACTAGAAAACACCAAACCTTTCTTCATTTTGCTTTCCACACTTTATTAACAAAAAATTTCCTAAACGTAATCTAATAAGTCAAGTGAAGTGTTAATTTTTTTCACCGAAAATTCATTTTACCTTTTTCATCCAAGAAAATTTGTTTAAATTTTCACATGATATTTTTTGTTTACCTTCGTCTGAGGCGAAGTTGCTAAAGGTGACTTTGTATAACCTTTTATAGTTACTAGGCTTTCGTTTACACGCGCTATTTCCAGTCTGATAGGATTAGGGATACCTATAAGAAAAGAAGCTATAGATCTTACCTAACTTAGATCTGACGCATTGAAAATTGCTTTGGTATAGTAGGTGGTTGCGGACGGCATAATTACTGTTAGGGGACCTTGTTCTCCTTGCTTTTCTATACAAATATGCAAAGTATAAAATAGTAAGAGCAGGCAAGGCCCTAGGCACATCTTTGGGGCTTTTTTTTTATTGTTTTTGAATAACAAGACCAGCTTTCCGTTCGCCTGATGGACCGCGCATAAACAGTAGAAACACCATCCAACACCTTGAATTTGTAATTAGAAGTATAAAAATCAGAAACACAATCCAACACCTTGAATTACAAAGTATTGTTTGGTATTCTACTGCGCTCGGCTACCTGAGACATGAGATATTAAGTCTCATTATGTCCATTAGTTACACGGGCTACAACGTCCTTCAAGCCGGAACACAACAGTGACTACACACTGCTGCTTGGCGTCCGAAATAGACTATGCGGTGGTGCTTACGCAGACGGACTCTCACATATGAGAGACCTACCACCAGTAAAGGAGCTTAAGCTTAAGGAAAAAATGCAGCATTATGAAATGCAATAAGTTGTTGCAGTTGAATAGCTTAACGATGATACCAACCTGAGGCGGCAATGTTAATATAAGTTAACGATTGGAAAGTCCTGCTGATGCGATCATACTAAATTTGTCAAAAACGATAGCTAATTTCGGTACGATTTTACGATTCCTATAGGATTTTTACGATCGTTAATTAATTACAAATCAAATACCCCATCTGGGCGAGCCAGTTCGCGCATGATGCAGAAGTACTTGTATACTTTTAGCACTTAGTTTCACATGGTTTCTCAGCATCCCTTTAAGTACAATATACCACGATCCTATACCATTCACGCACAAATTAGTACATTACTTTTAATAAGTCAGCACAATGTACTTCAGTATTCAATGTTCATTATTTGTTAACGAGTTACCCCGTGTTGGGGCGAGTGCCTATAGGGACGTAAAGGTGGTGTTGCCAGTCCGTTTTTAAAATTACCTATAATTTAAAAAGAAGGACAGAAAAATATCGGTTCGCGCCGTTTTCATTCAATATCGAGCTGTCGCTTCTCGAATACTGAAACAGTTCCCTCCTATTTTGAGGCAAATTGTTGCAAGTGGTCTACATCCAGCGACTTCCTGCGACCTTCATTAGATCAAGCAAGGATCGGCCCAGACGAGCAAATCATACTTGATTTCATCTTTCTCACTTTCAACCGACTACACTTCTTCCAGTGCAATCTTCATCACATCCTTAATGGATACATTATTACTATATTTAAAATACACTATAAAAAGTCTCTCTCAATCAAAATTTTAAATACCATTAAGACGACCTTTACTAGTCATTACAAATTAAAAGATAAACCATTAAGGTTCAATTTACCTTACATTACCTTGATAAGAAATAAATTAAGCAACAGCTATACACCTAGCAACACTACGCAAAGGGTACGCGAGTTCCCCCGTAATTAGAGAATTATAGAAAAAGTAGGCTTTGCATGCTCCACGCGTGAAAAATTACGGCTTGCAAATTATATTGCGGTATATGGGGTAATTTCATAAGTTATTTCCTATTCGTATCGAGCGAGTCGTTCATGCTTGTAGTAACTTGTTGAGTCTATAAACCAGTAGAATGCGTTTCAAAGTCAGTCTCGCCTGTAAATTAGATTTTAATTACAACCCTGAACATGATAGTGTTCAAAAATAATAGTATCATTGTATACTTGTAAGTAATTAGGACTTCTTCTATCCATTAGTTGCAATCCAGACACGAGAAAGTTTTATCCAAATACAATAGTTTCATTGTATACTTGCAAGTAATTAGTACTTGTTCTATGTGCCAAATTTCATCTAAATCTATTCGGCAGTTTCTATACTTATTTTTTCCAAATATCCAAAGATATCCACAAAATTGGAATTATGTGCTGATTTTTAAAGTCTCTCGCCCAATTAGTCTTAAAATTTCTTCTACAATCCTGTTTTGTCCATTCCAATTGGAATCGAAAACACCTGGATAGATGAAAACATTTCGATTTCACCGGTATCGATGTATCGAATTAAAAAGTTTTAATTCAAAAACTTCGACATTTTGCACGACACCTGAAATGATCGAACACTAAGCCGACTTCGCGATGAGAAAACATTACAAACTGTTTTATTGAAGTGCTTTGGAGGGTAATAGATAAATTATTGGTTTTCTGTCTCCGAATTATTTTATTATGTAACCAAATTAGGAGAGGAGCGAGGTTTCTTGCTTCTGGTTAGCCTGACTACCCAAAAAGTAGCAGTTGGATTAGGTAAGTACATTAAATAAACGCGGTACATTAGATGTTAAGTCTCATAGTCCCCAGTAATTAAACGGGCTACAGTATCCTTCGAACCGGAACACAATAATGCTTGTAGTTACATTTAAAGTGTGCAGAAATTGAAGATCTTTATTTTCCCATAAATTAGAACATTCAGTTATAAAACCTAAATAAACAATATATATTTTTTTGTATGTTTGATCAATCCGTTATATTCACTAAAATGGCTGATTTGTTTTTAATTAAACTTTAATTATAAGTTAATAATTAGCGTTATATTAAGATATACTACTATATATATACGTTTACACAAAATTACGAGTAGATCGGCGATCAAAAGCAAGTAATGTTTTATTTTATTCCGTCGCACGTTTACCCATCTCGGGTAAGCCAATACAGTCTCCCAGCTGTTTTCTTTAAATCTAGGTTAATCTGGATCTCCTTGCTCGAAGACAGTAACTTGTAACTGAAACTTGGGAAGCTACTGGGGTAAATATGGAATAACAATGGAAACAGTAATCCAGCTTTGTGTAGGAGTTTATAGAGTCCAAAATAGCTATTTACGTTTTATATTGTTATGATTAAATAATTTTAGACGGTCAAAGGTTCATCAATATGATGTACTTAATATGTACCTAGTAAATAAATAAATTAATTAAACGCTTTATTCATCATGTAGGCGAACATAATTGTGCTTATGATAAGTCAAAGTACATGAGAGTATTTAATTATTACTGCAATTAAGTCGCTTATATAACTACAGACATTTTATATTGGATGTAGTAAGTGCATGGGTTAATTTATTGCCGAAAAAATATGCAAATGTCTGAGGGACTATACGAATGAAAACACAGTAAGTAGATTAGATGTTTCTAATTTGATGTTGTAATAAATAAGTGTGTTTGTGCAACTCAAACATGGCAGAAGTGAAACCTTTGAAAAATAGCCTATATGAGATGGATATAGAGTATCCGGAGTATTAGAATAAATGTACGGTTATTATTTTGCATAGTACTAAAAGATACTTGCAAAAGTATTTTATCAATGAGATTAAAATATTCACATAAATAATGCTTTATAATACGCAGGCGTAAACACGTATTGAACACATACTAACAAAATAATAAAAGGATGCAAAATATAGCAGGCTGATTGAACGCTGTTCCCTTTACGAATATCTTGACGCATTTTCATTTAATCGAGTTTGCAATCACAACAATTCTAAAGAACACACTTTAAAAAAAAACAGCAAATATGTATCTTCTTTTTAAGTAAAAAATACAATGGTGCCCAAGTTTTCTAATTCATAAAAACAAAGTATACATAACCCAACTACCTCAACAGTTTTATCTAATGAACATATTTAATAACAATATATTTAATCCAATGGGACAGACTAGAAAATACAGACTTAAATAATGAAGGAGGGAAATTCCTTACGTGTCCAGACGTCTAAATGGTCCCGGAATAACGTCCATGAGTTATGCGATATTGGGGTAATTATACATTTATTATGGGGTTGATGCATTCTATTAGGGGTAATTTGTATACGGATCACGGAAGGTTTGATTTTTCATTCAACTATTGAACGCGAGAAGTTGAAATATTTAGTCATTTCAATTGGGGTAAAAGATTTAATCTAATATAGAGGTAGGTGACCAATATCTATATCTAATAAATGAACTGCTCTAAACTTTTTTTTTTCTCTTCCTACTTTATCATGTACTGTAGTCTTTACCCTAAACTGATTGAAAAGAACAACACCAGAGTTTCTTGCCCGTTCTTCTTTGGTTAAAACTGCTTTCCGAACTGGTGGTAGAGTTAATATTGACGGAATCTAAATAATGTATAACATTTTACAGATTCAAATAAATCATTTCATTTCATTAATAATATAGTATTTATATCTAATGTACATATTAGTAATGTAATGTAATGTACATATATATACTTATATGATGAAATTGAAGATGCAATTTAAATTGGGGTACAAAAATATTTTAGACAATTTACTGTATTAAGTTTACTGCAGACTATTTTATCTACAGCATGAATGGTCTATTCCGAATGTGGTACGGTAGCTTCAAGAAAACCGCGATCGACTAGCTATTTTGACTTGTACAATCTGAAAGATTTTGCTTGCCAATTCCAAATTTTTACTCCTCAAAAATCAACTGTTTAACAATTCCTCATGACTTTCACGTTGATGAAACACGAATTCGTTTAAGTATTAAAACTAAATAGAACAGACAATTCAAACGGGTATAAAATATATTTTTTTTATTGTTTAAAATAGCCCATTCATTAAAAATGCCTACAAGAAAACCTCCTACTTAATATGTAAATCTATTTAAATCAAGCTAGTATTTACAACGATCCTTCATAATCACTTCCAATCCCACTTGTCCAAACCCCACATAATACAGACGTCATCTTTTTGTCGCCGATCCGTGGCACATGTTTTAAAATAATTTATCTTGAACAAACAATTTCGTAGCGAGCATTTTGATGATATTCCCTAAATCCCGTCCCTAATTACCCACACGTCAAACAGGTGAAGTGGGTATAATACGTAATTACCCCAAAGAAATTGGGAGTACTGCGTGTTCTCGAAATGGATGAAACGCTTTCGAGTTTTGTTTGACTTCTGCCATTGGCACGTTCGGCCAGGCAAGGTATAAAGGTTTTTTTTAGAATAAAATTAACACGACGTCCAATCAGATCCACCGTAGATCTGAATTCACTCATAATACATTTTATATCGCTAGGACCTTATAGTAAACTCAAACAAATGACTACGTATCACAACACCAGCTGCTCATGGTAAGCTCTAATAAATGACATCTTGTACCACAATACGTAAAAGTTAAAATATCTAGAACCAAAACGTACATTGGAAATATTGTTAGTATCTGATTAGAGCCGAGCTGGACCTCAGCGGCCTCCATCGACTTTTATTAATATTTTTGTAAACTTTTATTAGTATGACGCGGCGCTTGCCAGTTCGTGGTCTCAATTCCAGAACATTCGTGCCCCATCGGCATCAGTTCTGCAATCTATGTACCACTTCAGCTTGCTAATCCGATGGGCTATGTCAGTGACTTTCGTTCTTCTACGGATCTCCTCATTTCTGATACGACCACGTAGAGAAACACCGTATTAAAAGTATAATACCTACAGGTACAAATCTAGTGGAGTTATTGGAGCCTGAATTAAAACACGAGCCAATTTACCGATTTTTCAATTAAACAGACAAATACCCTACATCGAGCCACCACTTAAAGGACTCTATTATAATATTCACTATTCGTAACTAAAAGCAGGAATTGAAATAAAACTATTTTTCGAATTTTATAGCGGTTTTTTATATTATACGGGGATCTCGCCCGTGACCACGAAGGCTGCAAAGTCTTCAAAACGTAAGGAGAAAATTATTAAAAAACCGCGATAAAGTTTGTATAATACTTTTATTTCAATCTCTAATATAAGAAATCATTGTAGGCAGGGAAATAATTATTGAAATAAACCAAGTGACTAAAACATGAGAACCAGTAGTACGTTCTAAGGTAATCACAGCCCCCCCTGCTATATTCGCCGATCAGTCAGGAAGAAACCCGAGATACAGTTACCATAGCAACGGCCCCTCACGATGTTTGCCCAGATTAGAAAACAGTTTGTATTAAACCATTTGTAACCTCATTTGCATGCGTAGTGTTCAGATATCAGCTGGAATTAGTGCCTCTGATATCATTTCTACAAACAATTGTAGGTATTTGTTAGATTGCGTTATTGCTGTGCCATTTAATGATATGCCACAGAGACAGTCGACGTTATAATTATAATTAGCAACCAATGCCTAGTAATTACTGGCTAAATAGTATTATCCTTAGATCAACTTAATTGTGCCTGAACAATCCTTTTTTACTGGTGGTAGGATATATTTTATATCCGCCTAGATAGCAACCGTACACAAGGTATTAAAACCCAATATAGTGGCCCACTTAAATGTGGATCCGCCTGTGTTTATCCGGTTCCAACAGGCGTAATTGTGGCGACCGTCAAGGGATAATCATCTCTCGTTGTTTGACATTCTATTGTATGCCACTCCACTTAATAGGAGACGCGGGCAAAGTGACCCAACTTTGCCGTGTCGTGTGCCGTGTGTGCATAAAAAAATCCTGCTTAAGGTAGATATAGACATTTGCTAAACTCTCGCCAGAATCACATCACCTTGTTAGACATTGTGGTGGTATCTAACCCAAAACACTTTCAAGTAGAAAGTAAATTTAAATTTCAACATATTTCCCAAAATCTTCGGGTTCTTGGATTAACTTATGAGTCAAAAGCCGTGCAACCCCGCTCGTGCAAAACTGAATTTTAATATGCAAAACGACCGTTTGTTTTATGCTCCTTCAATTATGCTAAAATCTATTGATCGCTCTCAAATCCTGCTTAGACATGGTCTAGGTGCCCGCTGAAATATTAGATTAGTTCTGGTCTTTATTAAACCTTGCGGAACTAGAGTTGGTTTTGGGTCAGCAAGGATTATAAAGGATGGTTTCGTTAACGGCCAAATTATATTTTCCTTGGGTTTACCCGCGTGGAAGACTTTTTCCACAAAAGTCCTTAATACACTGTAGCGATTGTTAGCGCCATGTGCAGCGACACTGACGCCATCTATTTTAAAATTAGATCATAAATCCCATTAAACAGCAAATTACCGGAATAAAACAGCCAATGTGTTAATCCAAGACGTGGTCTATATGTGTGCCAAATATCATTAAAAGTCGTTCAGCTGTATCTGCGTTTACTTTTAACAAACATTTTCACAACTATTTGCATTCATATTATTAAGATATAAGATTTTCAGGACTTAAGGTTTGTGCACATGTTTCTTAAGATTATTGACGACGTCTTTCTAATACAAATAAACAGCAGTGAATGCGATGTGTTGTAAGCTGAAGACGCGCATTTTTAACACGCGCAATCACTACACGTTCTCAGGGCAAATAAGCATGTTAAAGTATGGAATTCTCTGAATCACGTTTACTGAGCGTTTAAGTTGCGTGTAGATCCTGTTCTTTTCTTCAGACGTGCACAATAAAGTGACTCCACTGCATCTAATGGTAAGTGGAGTGGGATCCTATACAAAATCGACTGACGAGAGATGATTACCCCTCGACAGTCGACACAATTATGCCGGGCAGTTAGATATACCTACACAGGCTGTTCCCAGAACGCAACACACTTACGTGGGTTACTATAGCGGGTTTTAACACCTTGTGTACAGTGATCGCTATCTGAGCGGATATAAAATATATTCTATCACTAGAAAATCGAATGGAAAAACATATAATTTGTCCGTCCCGTAACTATGAAAGCTTAAAAGTCTTCAAAAAGTCCGAGATAAAAAATTTACAAAATCAGTTATTCAAACTAGGTAAAAATAAATACATACTCCTAAAAACACCGCTTAAGTACAGAAATGACTAAGCCTTAATCCTACTTACAGTTTCAAACCCGTAACAACTTACTAAAATAAATTATGAATCAAAGCAAATACGGTTCATTTTCCAATTAAATACATAAATATTTGAAGGAATCGAACTTACTACCCCCAACATTAAGCAACATCATCTGGCAACAATAAATAAATCCCTAACAACCAAAATCAATATCAAGGCGGCGCGGCGGGCGGGGGAACTCGGGATAAAATGTCGCCTTCCACTTGTCACTTACGTATTTACTAAAGCTTTTTTTATAGTACGGAATTTTATAGTATACTATTTGACCCGACAGATGTTGTCCCGTCTCAACTATGAATTTGCAGCGCGCATTCTGTCAATCGGTGACAGTTATTTCAAACAATTGACAGTTATATAAAATTTATATTTTCGTTGTTTTCTTAAATTTTCTAATTTTCCGCGTCTTTTTGTTTATTTTTTTTTTCAAAAGAACCTTCTCTTGTTGATAACAAACAGAACAAAAAAAAAATTGAAATCGGTGCAGCCGTTCACGCGTGATGGCGTGACCAAGGGAAATAGAGATTCATTTTTATATATACAATATAGACTATCAGAGAGATAATAATATTTTACTACTTTTCTCGCCTACTTGATCTACTTATCTTATGGGCGATCGTATCGCTTACCATCAAACGATCGACAAGCTCGTCTCGTCATTCAAAGCAAAAAAAACCTAATAACTTAGTTGTAGCATCATATCATCATATTTTATTACTTTTGTCATCTAGTTGGTCTAGTAGTATCAGAACTGCAAACCGTGAGGTTCGTCGTTTGTCGACCTCTTTATGTAAGGTTTGCTAGCATGATTAGCTCAGGGCTACTTCTGGACAATCCTTAAGTTGTTACAGAAATTGACTGAATGAGAAAGAAGAAAAGTTAAGGATGAAATATTCTTGAAAATAAAGAAATATTTTATTCAGTTTTAGTAACATTATATATACAAAACAAATAATTAAATAAGACAGAAATTAAAACGAGATAGAATAGAAGAGAAATAAAAAAAAAAACAAAATGGATCCTGCGCAGCTTAATGCTACAGCGTGAACTAAAGTGCTGGTTTTTAGCTGAACCCAATACAGATTCCATTTTGTAATAAATAAAGATAGGTAAGATGGAAAACATTAGTACATAGATATATCATAATTTACAATAACGCGTATATTCTTAATTTTTTCATACCCTAACAGTTTGATTGATTAAATTCCATAATAAAAACACATTGTTACTAACAAGTTCCATGATTATTACAACTATTTCTTACGACTCAACATCAGTAGGTCCAACTAAACTACTCAATATAAAATATTACTCGAAACTATACCTTAATAGTCAAAGAATTTCGGAGTTTTGTTATTCTAGAAATTCACAAACTTTACCTCTACAGTTCATTAGGTTCAAATCGGACTGTCTCAAGTGGCGCGCACCAGGCCGGGACGGCGCCCGTGTCATTTACCTGTTCTCATTAAGCCTACTTTGCTATACACCTTCAATGTAACATTATATTACAAAATATAGGCACTGCTCCCCCTCCACCGTCTGGATTAAGATCCTTAATGTAAATGACCAGACGTATGTTGGCAGAAATATCAACCTTATCCCTGATTCACTTTGAATGTTGAGTTGTGTCTGCCGTTGTAAAGAAGTTGGAGGCTGAGATAGTACCATGGCACCGATGGCCCTTATCAGTCGCCTTTTACGACAGACATGGGAAACCGTGATGGAATTCTCCAAACGCCCCTATTCCACAGGGCGGTAGACGCCGGTCTGTCATCCAGCCGGCGCCTCCTACGTCACCTTTGGTGGCGGGAGGGATCCTCTCTCTCTCCTTTTTGGCACTCTCCTTTTGCGATATGACCACCTCGCAGAAGTGGGCTACTGCACGCCAGGACCTCTGGCAGCTGACCATGGAAACGACTACGGCTGGCAGCGAGAGGTCTTAGAATTGGAATATTTATGAGCGGAGGTAATTCAACATTATTTGACGCACTTATTTCTTGGTTTAATCATTACCTGTATCACCAATATTGGAATTTACCAAAATGTTCAAAGTAATCTCTGCGGTGCTGGCCTTTAACTAATAGGCCATTACTTTGAAAGCTTCTAAATATTAACTAGATTCTGAAAATACTGTAATAGTAGAATATTATGTTGCTATATAGATAAAATTTGTTTGGTTACCATTAACAGAATAAAATCGGTTCAGGTCTGTAACTCGCGAACAACAAAAACTCAAACATGTATTGTTTATTTAGTATTATAATTAACGATGTTTCGATGTGCTAACAGGCTAAAAACAAAGCAAAATAAATTGAGATAATATTATATTTTATAATGTCTAGGATTTGCACGCGGTTGCGATTGCGTGACCTTCCCGAAATATCCAATTTTGTATTTTTTTGTATTTAAAAAGGATTCTATCCAAAATATGTATCCATCCACTTCTGTACAATATTCCATCCAATTCCGTTCAGTTATTATACATTTGAACATTTTGATAAACTTATAATTTCTTATGTTTACGCGAATGCAAGGCATTAATATAAAACTCTTTCACGGATTATATCAATAGCTAAAGCAATTAGATATTTTATGATTGTAAAATGTAGGTAGATATTGTAACTTTGACTTTTCGGACGACCAACACCTCAGTCCCCCTGTGACTGTGAAGGCTGCAAAATCACGATAAAATCCTTACTATAGATTTATTCCAAATCTCAAACTTTTTCATTTATACTATTTGACTTACTATCATAACGACGACTTGCTCCTCAAGAAACAATACTGTCCATTTCATACTCAAAATTTGACGTAACAATAAGATTTGTACCCCATATATTGTGACCCCTAAACAGTTGAGCTGTAGAAAAAATAAAACTAATGGATTCTTTGGTTTGAAGTGTTATATGCTTTTATTTGTATTTCGGACCCTGCAATAATATAATTTGGCTCGCAGTAGTTTCATCTTCAGTGTAATAAGTGTTTATTTATTTAGGGGGTACGAAATAACTAAATATTTGCACATTATTTATTATTAAATATGTCAAAAAATTATAACGCTGTGTATTCACAGCGTTATAATTTTTTGACAGCTATATTTTGAGTCAGTTATTACTGACTTGCTTTGAATTCTGTTATCCTGGTATTTAGTTATAAACAACGAAAATGGATTAAGCTAAAGTCGCACCAATTTCACCACTCTTTAAGTGGGGAAAACGAATGAGACGCCATACCCGACTTTTTACTAAGGCGTTGCGCACACGCTATCAACTTATGCGTGGTATTTTATATCCGCCCAGATAGAGACCACCGTACAGACAAGGTGTTAAAACCAGCTATAGTGGCCCATGCAAATGTGTAGCGTTCCAGGATGAGCCTATGTATATCCGGTTCTAACAGGCCGCCATAACTGTGTCGACTCTCCAGGCGTAGTCATCTCTCGCCATTCGACATTCTATTGGATCCCACTCCACTTACCATCAGGTGCAGAGGAGACACTTTGGTGTGCCCCTATACCTATGTAAACAAAAGAAAAAGCTTGCTACCCACAAACACTACACCTCTATAGAACTAACAGTTGCTGAAGTTGTTGAAGATAAAGGCTAAGAAACATTTATTAGGACATTACAACCGGTGCTACTACTGATTTTCTGTAAAACATATGTCTTGTCAGTGTCAGCTAATTTTGCAATTACCAGTTTCATAGTATAGTGTTTCTCTACAATTGACTGCGTCTACGTGGAACCTAATATTATAGAAAGTGTGTCACATCGCAACAAATATCTTCGAGGATTGTCTTAGGTTCCAACTTCCCAAACGAAAACTCACAAAGTAGACGTTGAAAGTGATTTATTCCGAGTTATTTCCCTTAAGTTTCAATCAGCGATCCTTCGGCACGATTCGTACACGAATCGATGTCGGAACGGCTTCGGTAATATCCACAAACGAGACCCAAACGTACTTGACACATTTTCAGTAGATTGTAAAGTTGGTGATACATTTGGAACAACAATTTTGTATGTACTTGGAAAAAAGTATTCTAAATAAGTCTATATAAGGCCTATATTTACTAACTGCTGAGAACGGATCTCTAGTGCCGCAAAGATAAAAGCATAATATATGGACTGCCTTGCCTTGTTGTATTGCGTGCATGGTACGGCTCCGAAGTCCTGAGTTTGAATCCCGGGGTGGGCAGTGATATTAGGTTTGTCTACTCCGTATTAACCTGCAGTCAGGACTTTGCGCTCGATTTGGCGATATGGTCGCTCCCTATCACGTCATGGGATCAAACAGCCAAAAAGTGGGTGCCCTTGTTGCCCTGCCTACCCCTTCGAGAATAAATGCGTGATGCAAGTTATTTTTGTATAATATAATATCATGTCTATATTTGCTGCCCTATTGTTGTAGGCAGTAACATCTGAGTATAAAGTTTAGATCTATACTATTATATAAAGCTGAAGAGTTTGTTTGTTTGTTTGTTTGTTTGTATGTTTGAACGCGCTAATCTCAGGAACTACCCGTCCAAACTGAAAAATTCTTTTTGCGTTGGATAGCCCTATGTTTGTGGAGTGCTATAGGCTATATATCATCACGCTATACCCAATAGGAGCGGAGCAGTAATGCCTAATCTCAGGAACTACCAGTCCGAACTGAAAAATTCTTTTTGCGTTGGATAGACCTTTGTTCGTGAAGTGCTATAGGCTATATATCATCACGCTATACCCAATAGGAGCGGAGCAGTAATGGCTAATCTCAGGAACTACCGATCCAAACTGAAAAATTCTTTTTGCGTTGAATAGCCTTTTGTTCGTGGAGTACTATAGGCTATATATCATCACGCTATACCCAATAGGAGCGGAGCAGTAATGGCTAATCTCAGGAACTACCGGTCCAAACTGAAAAATTCTTTTTGCGTTGGATAGCCCTTTATTCGTGGATTGCTATAGGCTATATATCATCACGCTATATCCAATAGGAGCAGAGCAGTAATGGCTAATCTCAGGAACTACCGGTTCGAACTAAAAAAATCATTTTGTATTGGATAGCCCTTTGTTCGTGAAGTGCTATAGGCTATATATCATCACGCTATGACCAATAGGAGCAGAGCAGTAATGGCTAATCTCAGAAACTAAGAGTTTGAACTGAATAATTATTTTTGTGTTGGATAGCCCTTTGTTCCTGGATTGCTATAGGCTATATATATCATCACGCTATGCCCAATAGGAGCGGAGCAGTAATCGCTAATCTCAGGAACTACCGGTTCGAACTGAAAAAATATTTTTGTGTTGGATAGCCCTTTGTTCCTGGAGTGCTATAGGTTATATATCGTCACGCTATGACCAATAGGAGCGGAGCAGTAATGAAACATGATGCAAAAACGGGGACAATTTATTAGTTTTGAGAGCTTCTGTTGCGAGCGCTGCGTAAACGGTTAAAGTTATGCAACAATAATGTATGACGGGATTGTTCCTCTTAAAAAGTTCTACAAAAATATATCATAAAACAAAGTCCCCCGCTGCATCCGTCTGCCTAAACGTGTTAAACTCAAAAACTACCCAACGTATTAAGATGAAATTTGGTATGGAGACAGTTTGAGACTCTGGGAAGAACATAGGCTCCCGGTAAAATATATAGCGTGACTTTAATAACGGAAAACTTTATCCCGAAAAACTTTATAACGCGGGCGGAGCCGCGGGCAAAAGCTAGTTCATTATAATTTCCAATATTTACAGATATTGAAATCCTTCAAGTCGTAGAAATTACAATGTATTGAGATTCATACAAGTTTTTTGAGTAATATTAATTGACGACCATTAAGCCAAGTAATATAGGTAATGAGTTTTAGCTATTGTTAAGCTCTGTGGGTGGTCTGAGTTGATGAATGACACGCCACTTCACCCTAGGTCTTCGAAGTACTACTCACGGTGACCTCGATTTACAACTGTCTAGAGTGGAATAGAAAGGTTTAATCTTGAAGTTTCTTTCTTTATCATCTTTGACTAGTCCAGAAATGATATTACAACCCTGCTCTTAGGTCTCCAGTTCAAATTTCGGAGAGTGTTATTGGATTTTTCCGTTCAGTATCCGCTCGGAGTCTGTAATTTGTTAGAAAAATGGATACACTTTTTGCACCACTGCCTACCCCTTTGGAGATAAAAAGATGTTAGTGTATAACTGATTTTATTTACAATCCATTCAAATTAACGAATATAACCAAATAGAAAGAACTTTGCTCCTTTAAGATTCGTTAGAAATACATCAGCCGAAAAGTCACTGTGTTAGATTTTTTCGATGATGGTAAGCGATACATCATACAAGCGCCTATAAACAGTAAATACACCTTCCAACATCTTCAATTACGAAATATTGCTTTGTGTTCCACTGTGCTCGCTATTCTGAGACATGAGATGTTTAGTCTTATTATGTCCAGTAGTTACACTGGCTACAATGTTCTTAAACTTAAACACAACAGTGACTACACACTGCTGCTTAGTACTTACCCATGCAGAGCCACATATGAGAAACCTACCACCTAAAACGTATCTTGTTTAGAAAAGGAAATGTTTTTTAGCGTAATTATTGTCTCTCGATGTGACAAAAACTTAAGCCATTTCGACAGCTCTCAACAGCCCTCGTGGAACGCAAGCTCAGGATTTCAGGATGCGATACGCAAATTAAACTTTTTCACCTTTTACAGAACTCTATTGCCACTTTGGTAGTTTGCGCTCGTATACTCAATTCTGAATATTTCATTCATTTTATTCATTCCCTGTGGAGTTTGTAGAAACGTCCAATGTTTTTGAAATGTAATTTTTATGAGGCTTAACTATCATGTAAAGTTTGTGTATTTACAATCTATATGCAGGATGATTCTGTTTCATTTTTTTTATATCGACACGGACCCTACTGGATCTGATGGTAAGTCGAGTAGAGTTCAAAATAATATCGACTGACGAGAGATGATTACCGACAGTCGACACAATGCCGGCCTGTTGGAGCCGGACATACACAGGCTGATCCCAGACCGTCACATTTAATACTATGGCGGGTTTTACCACCTATGTTGGCTATTCGGGCGGATATAAAATATATCCTACCACCAACAATTTTGACATTACTTTAATAAATAACTCTATATTACAGTGTACAGTAGATACATCTACCAATCCCCTCACACGCCTTTTTAGACACTCCATAGATCTAAAAGATGGCAAAATAACATACATTATCTTCGTACGTCGATGGTAATTGCGTAATGTTCAAAGTAAATCTGCAACGAGATAAAAGCCTTGCTAACTTAATGAAATGATTTTATGTACTCGTGTACTTCAATCAAGCACTGTATTTATGTACTTTGAATAACATTATAATGGATTTAAAGTGTTGCCATTAATATTTGCTTGCGTCATTAGGTACTTTGTAGAAAACCGGATAGATTTAAGGGCAAACGAATATAGCAGTTAATGTTTTAAGATGACATTGACGAAGGCCCAATAAACCCTCTATTTCCTCTTAATCCTTATTACTTCGCCATGAAGTCCATTAACATGCCCGCATTTCATGTAACAGCGTAGGCCATAGTAATCATTCGTCAAGTGACCAATTTTCCAACATATATAAAAAACTACTCTTATTAAATATTTAATATCACATATAATCATAGAGGTAGACAAAGACTATGAATAACTATCAGTTATATTTATAAAAATAATTTTAACAAAAAATTAAACCGCCTTCAAAAACCACTCAAAACCAAAAATAATTTCATATAACAAGTATATATTGAATACCAATTTTGGAGTCGGTGACTAATTAAAATTGCTAGTTCACGTCGAATTGATAACCTCCTCCTTTTTTTGAAGTCGGTTAAAAATTAAACGCTTTTAACAGTTAAAGGTATTAGATGAATTTATTCGATGTCATTTGAAAAGAGGACAAAAAATCACCGATATTCCATCTCGCTCGTTCTGGAATCCGATGCGAACACGGGGCGTAAGATCAGTATCAGTTCCCTGGAAAGCTATTAGTCTGTCTAACAAGGAGTACACACATGCCGTCTCACCGCCGCTTACGTAAATGGGTTAGCAGACGGGCGGGAAAACGCTGCGATTGTAACTCTTAAGCTCTGGGAATAGTGACGTAAATTTGGGTAAAGTATTTTTTTATGTGCTATCTAATGCTTACAAGTGAATTCCTAAGGAAGTCTTATCACAATAAATGTAAAGCCTTTTTTAATCTTACTATATGATTAATATAAAATTCTGCATTTATGTTTTGTTGATATGACTATCAGTGTTGAAGGGCTCATATAACATATAACATGATTCCTGCCGGCTACTCTTTATGTAGAATTTATGAAGATATATCTAATTATCATTAGAACGATTTGTTGACAGTATTCATGCATTTTAGTATGTATATGTTGTGTCGGGTTCCCTTTCCAAAAAAATCATCTTTCGCCACTGATGTCTATTAGAATTAAACTCGTAAATATTACCGGATTTGGATGGAATATTACCTGCAGTTAGCTCAAATCTCGAAATTGCATATTACATGCTTTTTATCCCGGAAAACGTCTTCGATGCGAGCAAATCTAGTAAGCAAAGGTATTCATTAAAAAAGATTAAGAAAAAAGGAAAACTTTACTGATCTTCCGTAAAAGTATTACACGAACAAACTAGCTATAATTAAATCATTCTACTACAAAAATCGTGTAAAACTGCTCAAGCGTGTAAAAAACCGCCCATAACCCGCCCGTCTGCACACCAACTCGGCCATACTAATGCACAGTGCACACGAGCGCGCATCCGTCGTCAGTACTTAGCGCTTCGTTTGTACATCTCAATCGTACGTGTCACGTCTAATGCCGGTAACGAGGTTGAACTTTACTTACTAAAAATATACGGATAATTATAGTGGTTTCGAATCAGTGGACTTTTTCATTTTCGATAGAAACTGATACCACGGTGATTATACTGGTGGTAGGTCTCTCATAATATGTGAGAGTCCGCCTAGGTAGGTACCACCGCAATGTCTATTTCTGCCGCCAGCAATGTGTTTAGTCACTGTTGTGTTCCGGTTTGAAGGACATTGTAGCCAGTGTAACTACTGGACATAATGAGTCAACATCTCATGTCTCAGGATGGCGAGCGCAGTGAAATACCGAATAATACTTTGTAATTCAAGGTGTTAGATAGTGTTTTTATTGTTTATGGGCGGTCGTATCGCTTACCATCAGGAGAACGGCAAGCTCGTCTCGTCATTCAAAGGAATAAAAAAAATTATTGATTAAGGTATCTCTTTTATTACCTTTGGGTTATGTTCGCGTCACCCGCGTGAAAGTTTGTCCGGGCTAAAAGTCCCGCTATATTTTCCCGGGATAAACAGGAGCCTTTGTTTCGTCCAGGATGTCAAACTATCTCCATACCAAACTTCATCGAAATTCGTTTGATAGTTTTTCAGTTCATCGCGTTCAGAGCGACGCGGTGCTGGACTTTGTTTTATACCTAAAGTTGGCTTCTAACGGATGCTCGCAACTCTGCCTGCATAAAAAGCCTGTACAAAGATACAATTTATACTTCTTCGGGATAAATATTTGCCTATTTTTTTTTACAATTAGATCGTTTCTGCATTTATTCGGTTGGTATTTTAAAATAGACATAAGTCGACCAATTAGAAACATTGAACTCAAAAGTCACCAGTCACTAAGTCGCTTCTATCAGATGCTCACGAGCTAATCCCAGATTTGCACTTTATATACCTGGTATTTCGCGTATACAGTCGTGGCCTGAGTTTTAATTATGCACCATTAATCATTTCATTTCATTTCATTTCATTTCATTTCATTTCATTTCATTTCATTTCAACCAAAAACGAGACACTATCATGGACATCTAGCTAGAGACTCAAATATCTGACATTATGCAAAGAAATAAGCCCTTACTGAATAAAGCATACAATAGGTTAAGATTGAGCCCCGATACAAGTCATGTGATAACAAAATAAAGACTAATACGACATGACTACCTTGATCGATGACGAATAGTCCAGGAGCTATATTCTGATGATTGTGGTGACCATGGGTTTGTGGGATACAAAAGACTATTGCAATATCGGGCACAAATTCCATGCTTAAAGCTAAATGGATGGATAACCTAATACCACCAAGAAGGGATGCAATTTTATAATATGGATTTTCAGTGATTTTTTTTCCATATTCGGGAATGTCTCGGAATGGTATGTAATAAATCATGGATGAATTCATAAAATAATAGTGATTGGGACAATAAATGGTTGGTTTGGGCTAAAAATAACAATAATTCTCATTAACCTGTACTTACATTCAGACCAATTCCCTTTGATATAATCGAACCACGAACATAAAACATTTTTTGGAATGTTTCATAGAAGTCTATTTTTTAAATTAGAATTCCGTTGACATGAGTACTCACCATATCTATTTATTCCTTTCAGTATTTCCAAAGACTTATGTCATGGCCACAGCAGCCACTCGGCATTCAATGCGCCCGCGCATTCAGCAATGCTGGAAATTCAAAAATTCAAATCACTCGGTACGGACGGCCGGCCCGTCACATTTACATACCGGCCCTTGCTCCCCACTTTTTGTTTATACCCACATTTTCTGCCTAACGATGTCGTTTTACCATTTTAGTGTATTACCGTACACGCCTTATGCTCCAGGAGGGGATGGTGAGAAATTTAGGGGTCGTGACCCCCAAATATATAAAGCTATATTTTTATATGAAAAGATAAGCAAATCATCCCCAACCTCGTCTTTGTATCAATAACTAGAAATTACCAAATAATACTATGTATTCTAAATTCTTGGACTATTATAATCTTGGCAATGTTTTTAATCTTCGCGATACAATCCAGACCCGATTCCTTCTTTTAAATATCACAAGGTTTCTGCCTATTAATTTTTCATTGTAGGTATTCATGGTCAGCTTTGACATTTCACAAATTTCGGTAAGCTACTTGTTCATTTCTTCCAAGAAAACACTAATTAAACATCAAGAAAGTAAAAAACAATTTCACTCCTGTACCCTTCAAAAACTGCCCCCTATTTACCCCTAAATGCCTCCCCGTCAAGTGGTAGGGTAAGTGAACTGCTGAAATGTAGACTTCAATCAGTGTGGACGCGCGAACGCAACCATTTGCATCAAGATTTAATGATGTGTTTAACTAGCATAAAGCGCTTTAACTTCAACGCTTTTATAATCATCAAGCCTGCTTGACATTTTGGTTTATATTTGTGATATAATAACTGATATTATTTGATAAAATATGGCACAGTTACTTCTGTTGGATTTTTATGGAGAATATAGTTGACAGGTCAGTATTTCTCCCTTGTGATGATTCGATAATCACTAATAATTATAAGCATTCGGAATACCTAGCATAAGGATGGCGAACCGATGGCAAGCGTGCCAACCGGTGGCACGCGATGAAATAATTTGGGCATGCCATTCATAATTATTGACTAATGTATCTCTTCAAATAAACATAAGTATGTTCGTGTTATGAATGAAATACGTAAAATATTAGGTATAATTGAATATGCAATTTCGAAAAGGGCGAGTCTGAAAATATGAAAAGTTCAGGAAATGACAAAAAACTTATTATTTTCTAAAGTACCTAGTGAAATTATAGAATTAATTTTTGGGTTACAATTTAGGTTCAATTATCTAAAAAAATTACAGAAGTTATGTTGTTATTTGTTATTACACGTTTCTAGATATTTTATATTTATAAGATTTGCCATTTCGAAATTGCATATTCAACTGAAATCGCATGTAGTTATTTTTTTAGAAAGTAATTATCGTAGTAGGCAAGAATATAGATGGGATTTAAAAAAAGGACGTGATAATAAGACGTCTAATATCGGTGTCATGTTTCAAGCGTTATGTTATTTTCAGTTCATAAATGATGACACGTTAACCATTAAAGATTCGCCATCCCTGACCTAACGAATCGTCGATGTGTTGTCTGTCTTTTTTTTATTGCTGTGAATGACGAGACGAGCTTCCCGACGACACGACCGGCCATAAACAGTAGAAACACCATCCAACACCGTGAAATACAAATTAATGTTTGGTAGTCCACTGTACTCGCCATCCTGAGATATAAGATGTTAAGTCTCACTATGTCCAGTAGTTACACTGGCTACAATGTCCCTCAAACCGGAACACAACAGTGACTACACACTGCTGCTTAGCGGCACAAATAGAAACTGCGGTGGTACCTACCCAGGCGGACTCTCACATATGAGAGACCTACCACCAGTAAAGAGATAGTGTCTTTGGGATATTAGGCCTTTTTAAAGGTTTTTAAATCTTTATTCATTAGGTATTATAATTCAAAAATATGAATTCAAAATACCTGTTCTCTGAAATCAATAACAAGCATTAAACAAAACATTTTCAAACCTTCAAAATTATTAATTAAAATACATTTTCGAGAAATTCCACATCAATCCAACAGATTCTTCGGAATATACCAAACTTTTGCAATTGCTTGTACTCGAAACTTTCATAGAGTTCAAACTTCAAAGCTTTAGTTCTCTATGGTTATACTTGTCTGACTTCTTTTATTTGACTATTCAGTTGTTTTTGAACTTAAAAATCACTTCGCAAATTAGTTTTTCGTTTGTTATTTCTTTTATTATTAAAACATCGCGAGGCAATGTGCATAAGGCGCCGCGCAGACGTAGTCGAATTGTTGTTGAAAAATATTAAAACGAAACTATCTTACCATCTGACTTCAGTAAGTTTAAAACTACCGGTTTCATAATAATTGAGAGTTTTTGAACAATGGTGGAAGAAACTAATTTGTGATATGGAAATAGACTCATTTTCATTGAAAACTTTTATAAAATATGTACGTCAAATAAATTCAAAAACAGAAGAAATCATTGAAATCTCGTTAGAAATCTACAAGTTGTACGCCTTTGAAATTAGGTAGTAGGGAATAGTGGCAAAAAACAGAAAAGGGACGAAATACATTCTTATGACGTCAGCAGGCATTACGCTGCTTGGGAAAGAGAGAGATGTAGCTATATCCCCGCTCCACGCTCACTCCAGCATGTAGCAATATGTGAAATTTGAATTACTGCCTCATTTCTTACCGAATTTTACATCACACAAAAAGTTTTCTTTTTTGTTCTACATAAATGCTGTTATATATTTAAAAATCCACAAAATTAAACGTAGTCAAATACCCCATTGATTCACAAATCAGGGACAGCCGATTTTTTCATATCAGAAGATCAGTAAACGAATAATTACGTAATATAAAAAAATAGTGAATATATATTAACATTAAAAATACTAACAACTCAGATGATTTCATAGTCTTTTCATTCTTTTTAATAACTTTAACGCATCAAAACAAGTTTTTCAAGTAAATTGCCCATTGTCTGACAGACTACATTCTATTAAATTTATAAAATTAAGCCAGTTTATTAATAAGATTTTATTAGAACTATAATGGCATAGCTGCCATGTGGGCTTAAATACCTAAATTGATTTGTATTTACCATCAAACAACGCAAAGACAATAAACAGTATATATTTTTAGTGGAGAGAGCTATTCTGTCGTGCTAAGCGCAAAAGCGGTATGTCAGGAAAACCTTATTTCGAGATAATCGAAGTTGTGTAAATATAGTTTTATAGTTTTGTATGTACAACTGAGAGAGAAACACTCTTAAGATTTTTTTGTAACAAGTTCTAAACCAGATACCGTTATTTAGGTAAGTTCATTGGATGGGTATTTCTTTGAGCTATCTGACGATATAAAAATGAAGATTTAGATTTTTTTAAGATACCGCTTTTGAGATTAGCCCGGCAGTATTTAAACATACGACAGTTCACGTTTGCATGTAACTAATAGAAATACTTATACGCAAAAGTACATAAAAAAAACTAGATAAATGACAGAGTAAACTTCAAAAGAAATCGTGAAAAGGCTGCAAACGTGTGGATACCCTTGTGCTAGTTAGTTGTTTACTATCTTATCGTTCATTACGTAGGAATATGATCTTTATGTATAATCCCTTTCGCTGCAAACTTCAAACTTGGCTTAGGAAGCCAAAAATATTTTAGTACTAAAATTCCCATAAAAAAGGTCATGCAACCTACTAATATTATAAATGCAAAAGTTTGTGAGGAGATGTTTGTTCCACTTTCACGAAAAAACTATTGAACGGATTTGGATGACACTTTACAGTGATATTGGTTATAAATCAGAATAATACATAGACAATAATTAATAATGATTCTGTGTAATTTGGTCATAATATAACGATACATATCAAGTAAGTCGAAAAAAAATGCTATCTTGGCGTACGCTGCCTAAACCGTTGAAGTTAGACAAAGATGATGTAGCGTAGGATTGTTTGTCTTAAATAGTTCTAAATAAAAGTCTGCGACAGCATATATCCACTTATGTGGAAGCCACTATAACCAAATTAGTGAGCCATAAATATAATTAAATCAGATACTTTTTAGCGGGACTTTTTCCCGGAAAACTCCTTCACGCGGGCGAAGCTGCGAGCAAAAGCTATGTATGTAGTTTTATATATATTTAGGACGAGAATCGAATACTGAATACTTATAAATAGGTCCGATCAACCTTACATACTATAGATAAAAACTAACTCGCAATAATCTTCGAAACAAACATCGAACCCTAGACACCTCTTGTATGTAAAATAAAATAAATAAAGACGTCACACTCCCACGTTTTAAACCCATATAAAGATGGTGGATGTTTTAAACATTCAGTGGTCAGGCGCATCGCTTGCATCGGTCACGACTCGCATACATATGTAGCTTTGTATGGCATTGTCAAGTCTAGACATAAGTCTTGCGTTGATTTAGGATTTGTGTCTAGGATACATCGAGTTTTCTTGATTCGTGAGAAAAAATATTTGTGTGGTTTTAAGTATGGCTAGAAGGGGGCGTTCGAGAAGTTACACTGATCAAATAAATTATCTTTGAAAAGGGCAGACCTTGAGAACCTTTAACCGATGAAAATTTATGAGAATTATACTGAAAGAGGCGAGAAAGGTGTGTCAAGATTATTTCCTCACCTGTAGGTGTAGGCAGAAACTATAGAGCATGTGGCGCTCAATAGTCTTTACCTACCCTTATGGGATGATGATAACTTAGCGCAAGGAAATCGAACACCACATCTGTTTTCATACTACACACATTGATTTTAACATAAAATTGCTTTCTTTTTTAAATTTAAGATCATAATCGCTAGTTAAATGTGATACAAAATTTTAAGATTTGATATTAAAATCTTAATTTTGTTTTATTACACATCATCATTTTTAGCCGGGAACCATCCACTGCTAGACATAGGCCTCCTCCATTGAGCGCCATAGGGTCTGGTTCTGGTCCACCCTCGTCCGTCGGACTCCGGCGACCCTCACCAGGTCATCGGTCCATCTTGTGGGGGGCCTGCTTACGATGCGTCTCCCGGTTTCGTGGTCGCCACTACAGACAGTTCCAGAACTGTTCTATTACTACATAATCAGAAATCATTAAATTTACCAAATATATATTACCCATATAAAGCTAACAACCATAATTAACTAAAACAAAACTCCGTACTAATATATAAAACATTCAACTCATTCGATTGTTTCAAACGGTACCACTTACTCCGAAACTTTGTGTTGACGTTACAAATTACCCCAGAAGTCGGGCAAACGGGGGCAACAAACGAATTATTAAACGTGGCACTTTTCTTTATTGTTTATTGAACACCCCATTTTGGGGAGAAGTTTCGTGGATAGACCGGTGACATTTTTTTAGCTTTGCACTTTCGATATAACAATATACATAGTCGTGTAGTTGAAATTCGCTTGTCAAATCTATACATAAAATCTGGTGAGGTTGTTTGTTTGAACGCGGTAATCTCAGGAATAACTAAACTGATTTTGATTTGTTTACTCTAAAAGTAAGCTACGAAGCGGCGAGAGCCTAGTTGGGAGTGGAACGGACTGCCAAGACGAATGTCCGCAGGTTCAAATCCCAAGGGCACACACCTCTGACTTTTCTAAAATCATGTGTGCATTCTTTGTGAATTTATCGTTCGCTTTAACGGCGAAGGAAAACATCGTGAGGAAGCCTGCACATCTGAGAAGTTCTCTATAGGTATTTCGAAGGTGTGTGAAGTCTACCAATCCGCACTAGGCCAGCGTGGTGGACTAAGGCCTAATCCCTCTCAGTAGTAGAGGAGGCCCATGCTCAGCAGTGGGCAAGTATATAATACAGGGCTGATATTATTATTATTATAAGCTACGTTACTCTTGAGCGCTTTTTATTCCGGGAAAATATTTATTCCGGAAAAGTTTCACGCGGGCAGAACCTCAGGCAAAATCTAATAAAATATGTTTGTAACACATACTATACACAGATTTTATTTTTCAGCACTATTCTATATGAATTTTAATCATGCCAACTTTCATTCCTTCGTGCGCGTATTCTGCATACATAGCATATTAATTTACAGATATAATAAACGTCATGGTTTATTAACATAAAGGAAGGTTTAGACGTAAACGATTTTGTATGAAATTGACCGCACCAATAGGCCATGTTTTGGATTTTGTAGGGTACTTTTATCCCAAAAATATATTGTGGTACTTTTATACCAGGTAATAACGAGCCAAGCTGTAAGCAAAACCTAGTATGGCAGTACTTATGGCCTACTTTAGCTGCTACCGTAACTAACGATCCGAAGATTCCATACCAATGATCAATTCAGAACCATCAAGCCAAATTCAACTTAACATCTGTCTCCATAAGACATATTTTGTTTAATGGAAATGTTCCTTCTCTACGAATCACGTAATTCTTCATCAAAATATAAAAGGTATGAAATTGAATATTTTAATAAGCGATTCGCAGGAAAGCTCTCAGCGTCTTGGCGGGTAAGTGGAATCAAAACAAGAGCGAGGCACTCATGCCTTGTGACGGGAAATGTACGTGAAAAGGGACGAATTTTAGACATTTTAAAGTGACTTTTTTATAGCACGGCAATATGATCCCTATGCACTTGATAAGTGGAGAAGGGTCCAATAGTCGACTGACTGTCTGTCGACTGACTGACTGAGGTGATTACCCTTGCAGTCGACATAATTATGCCGGCCTGTTGGAACCGGATGTACAACAGGCTGATCCCGGAACGCGACATACGCGGGCCACTATGGCGGGTTTTAACACCTTGTGTACGGTGGTCACTTTCTGGGCGGATATAAAATATATACTATCAGCAAACTTAAAATATAGACTCCATTTTTTCGTGGCAAATCTTTTCATGCTGTTGTAGTTACGAGCAAAGTTAGTTGAATAATGAATCATTTCTCATCGAATTTCGACTACCGCGGCCAATTTCAACGGAGATCAAGCCCAGTGTGCAGGATATATTATAATGCATAAGTGTGCGCGCAAGACTCTTCAATAAATAAAATACTTTATTTATCACGCAAGCGAACAAAGTTGCACTTATGATACGTCAAAACAATTTATACAGGAATAATTATTATTATATTATTTCTGAATAACACTCAAGATCACTTATATAACTACGGACATTTTAAATTAGGGATATTTTTTTTATAGAATACAAGGCATAAGCTAAAACAAAGTAGCCAGCTCGGGTAGGCAGGCAGGGAGAAATATAAGGCTAACCCTTCGCAATCCTCACCGGTGAGTGTATGAGCCCTAGCTTAGCTAACCTACCAGCCTTTCACTAGCTATCCAAGCGATGACTATCCGAAGAAGAAAGGCAGAAAGAAAATCTCTCTTCCTTCACTCTCATAGTCCGTTGAGATGGCACTCCGACATGACCGGAGAGAGATCAGGAATCAGGAGCAAGACTTTACGTGCTTTCCGAGGCACATGGGTGTCACACGGCCAACTTCGTGACTCCGAGCTGCTACTAAGTAATTTTTAATATGGAAAAACTAAGTCACAAATATTTTTGACCCGACCCGGGATTCGAACCCAGGACTTCAGCGCGGTACTTGGAATCGTACCGTGTACAATTACAACTACGCCACCGAGATAGTTGAAGTTAAATAATAAATACAATATCACTTATGATTTTTTTTGTGGGATCGTTCTTTCAAAGCTTATACTTAAGTAATTATTTGCTATACATTACCTATATAATCAACTAACTAATGTGATATAGAAGTAACGTAATAAGCCATAACTGAGTTAAAGTATACGTTCAACTGATTACCTCGAGTTCTTCAAAATTTGCTGTTTAATTATCAAAATGTGGAGCCTGGTAGGGACGTGACATTTTGTTAATGTCGATATCATGTGGATTTAATTATATAAAATTATCTTTGATATCGTTAGCGAATTAAGTATGTTTACATAGGTTTAATAGTAAATGTCAAATACATTTAGTTTTCCTTTGGAGAATGATACTAGTTATTGTACTTATCGGTGTTTTTGATATTAATGGCATTTTCATTGTTTTTTAAGGATCAAAAAATAAAGAAATAAGTCAATTAAATAATTAAATATAGTATTAGTATAAATAATATTAGTCTAGAAATAACTATTGCCGAAAACAAGTCAATATTCATCTTTTATTATTAGTTTCTGCTTATGAGGTGAAACCCATTTTTGACATTTAACAACTATGTTTTACGACAACAACTACAATACAGCATCTGTAACCTAGATTTGTTTGATAATATCGTACACTTAATTACATACTCCGATTGCGGAATTACGCAAAATGATTCTCAGCCTTGGAAACTAGATCAACATACTCACAAAATAACTTATATAAAAACGACCTGAATTCTTCATCTTCCAATAATATTTAACATTATCGATACAATGTTTGTACTTACTAAAAATCAAAAATGCGTAACCTACAAACTCCTTTATCAATTTTTTTAAAGTATCGATATGAACATCCCATCCCTACGGATCGATATTCAAAGCCGGGTTACTATGGCTACGAGACGGGCACACCTATGCCCAGGTATTAATTTATGCCATCTGTCAAATATATTGTTTTTCAGTTAACCCGCGCACTGCCGGGTCGGATGGGCCCAAATTAATTTTGCGTGCTTAATACAGGGTTAACTGAGTGTCAATGGGAGAATCAATGACATGTTTATTTATTTGTTTTTTTTTTTATAGGGGTATGGAACTGTGTCCCCCTTTCACCTGGTAAGTGGAGTGGGGTCCAATAGAATGTCAACTGACGAGAGATGATTACCCCTCGGCAGTCGAGACAATTATGCCGGCTTATTGGAACCGGACACATAGACTGATCCCGGAACGCGACACACTTACGTGGGCCACTATGGCGGGTTTTAACACCTTGTGCACGGTGGTACACAACGCTATCCGAGCGGATATAAAATATGTCCTACCATCAGCAAATTTGTTATAGTTATATTAATGCATTAGTGTATTTACAGCCAACTTTTTTTCGTCGTAACGTAACCTAACCATAGGTTTTAAACATCTTGTATCTGTTTGTCTATAATCTGCGAAAAACCGAACTAAATTTGATAAGACTTTAACTGATATAAGACTTTCTAGGGTAATGGCTACCTTTGCTAGAACCAGCTCCGCCATGAAAGTTATTCCGAGATAAATATTTCCCCGGGATTCAAAAGTACCCAGGAGTAATATGGCTTCCTTAGTGAAATAATTTTCACAATCGGTCCAGTAGTTCCAGAGATAATACCACAAAGAAACTCACAAACTTTTTGTAATATTACGCCCTTATGCATAGACGTTTTTTATCTAAGGACGGAGTAAAGCTGTGAAAACAAGTCTGTTTCTCAGTGCTGACGGCATGGCAGCCTTCGCAGTGCGTAGACATAGGGCCGTTGTGATTGGCTAATATTGAGATACAACAAATTTTAGTTTTCCTTACATTATAACTATAAGATATAATATTTAAATTATTGCAGTTTACTGAAAAACGTAATAAATAAAATAAAAATAATGTCTCCTCAAACTCGTCAACACCACACGCTTCTACTAAAGAAGTTTCATTAACATGATTCGGTGCCGCGGCCGCAAATAGGAAGTGTTCAATAATTCAACCTAGCCGAATGTGGACGCAGACCTGCAGTCTAGACTGATTTAGTATTCAGCTAAAATTACCGCGATCTAGACTTCCGTGCAATAGATGGACTAACGCGTGGATATATGCAGTAGATGTTGCTTGCGACTTTGCCCGTATGAAAAGCCTTTTGTCGTTTCAAAAGTGATTAAAACGTATGCGCCATATTATATTTAAAAAATTCAATGCAATGTCTATTTCTGCCGCCAAACAGCAGTGTGTAGTCACTGTTGTGTTCCGGTTTGAAGGACATTGTAGCCAGTGTAACTACTGAATATAATAAGACTTAATATCTCATATCTCAGGATGGCGAGCGCAGTGGAATACCAAACAATACTTTGTAATTCAAGGTGTTGGCTGGTGTTTCTACTCTTTATGGACGGTCGTATCGCTTACCATCACGCGAATGCAAGCTCGTCTCGTCATACAAAGCTATAAAAAAAAGGGGAAAGGTTCCCTTCTTTATCATGGGAGCAAATTATTGGGATACAAAATAATCCAGGATTTGATCTACCAATGTGCCAAATTTCATTCAATTCATTCAGTTGTTTCTGCATTTTTACTCCTAACAAACATACAAACAATTTCACAAACTTTTGCATTTATTATATTCGTATAACAAGATAAGTATATTAAATACAAGCATAAAGTATTTTTTAAATTAAACACAGCTCTTGATGTTTAGTGCATCTGTGGCCATGTCTGGTGTACAACACCGCTCCAAAGTTTCAAGTTCGGATCCTGGGTGGTTTTTCAGCTTAATATCTGCGCGGAATCTGGAATCTGTAGCTGACATGGCGATAAGCTCGATCTGATCACATCATAGGATGGTCCAAACATAACGAAAAGTGGCTGCCAAAGTTCCGCATCTGCCTACTCCATCGACGATAAGTGGTGTGTGTTTTGATTCCACCTAGTTTGATGCTTTTAGACCAGGGAACACTATCCCTTCAACGATATGTGTATGTTTTTTTTCCACCCAGTATAAGACAAGGAAACTATCAAGCCAGGGTAATAAAGTTCCTTCCAGTAAGAATTAATTTCCCTGCCGCGCCTTTTAATCACTTTAGCCGGGATACGAATACATTTGGCTAAATATAGAACCGTGTGCGGATACAATTGGTCTGACGATTAATAATCTTTACTAGTGGTTAAATGAACTTACCTGTGGGTTACAGGTTCTATTCCAATATAAGTTGTGTCCGAAGAGAGCAAGATAAAACTATAATGTACAACTAATTGATTTAAATGGTGAAGGAAAATATCGTGAGAAAATCTGCATACTTCAAAAGTTCTTTATAGGAATTTTGAGGGTGTGTGAAGTCTGCCAATCCGCAGACCAGCGTGGTGAACTAAGGCCTAATCCCTCTCTGTAGTAGAGAAGGCCCAAACCTAGCAGTGGGACAATTTAAAATACTGGGCTAATATTATTATAACCTTGAAATACATCTTTTCGAATAAAAAAGGATATTCCAAATCAGGGGCCTTATTCTCTATCCCGCACGTTATTTTGACAGTGCGTAACAAGCACGTAACACAACGCATCATGTTTAGAACTATAGAAATTTGGCTTACAGAATACCATTCCACGCACATTTCTCGAAGATAACATGACACGCCCGCGTTACGCGTTTACACTATCATACAGAATATGGGCCCAGTCAATAAACGACTGAGTTATAAAGTAACATACATAAAAAAAGAATACACATCGAATTGAGAACCTCCTTTTTTGAAGTGGGTTCTATGATGAGGAGCTTCTGTTTCCGCACCTAGCCCGTCTAATTTCATTTATTTTGAAATCGGTTACAAACATACTATTATATGTTCTATGTTGAGGGCCTCCTGTTTCTGCACTTAGCCCAACTAGTATATTCTATTTTGATACTAAAATACGAGAAACTAAATGGGATAAAGACTTAAGTGTCATACAAGATGTTGGTTAAATACTTCATTAAAGAAGAATGTTTCGTTTGGGTATCACGACACAGCGTCGACAATGCCGATGGACGTTCAATATCAGATACAAGCAATCGTTACTGAGCACTCTTTGTTGCTTTGTGCCCGACAAGGAAACTGGTACAATTCCGATGCACGGGACTGTTGATGCTGGATAGACTTCAAAGCTATTATTTAAGTGTTAATGTAGCTGGGTATTAATTTGGTTCTTGAATAGTTGATGAGAAACATAGTAGGTATAAAATACTAGTAGCCAGATGAAAACGTATCATTTATGTTAAAATCGTGAGAGATTTAATAATGTATAAGATATGCAGACCATTGGCCAGATGGGAGGTTATCATTAATGTTGAAATAGTGGTTCCGATCTAGGAGTCGATAAAATGTTATGTAAGAGACTACTACGGTGATGATAAAGAAAATAGTTATAAATTGGTGATGTAATTAAACACTTATTACAATGTTTGTTGGTTAGGACTTGTATCATTATGTTTAAGTAACAATGTTATGTAACAGTTAACGAATTACATACCATTTATTTGGGAGCACAATAATGTGTATCTCCTTAAACTTACTTGACTTTATCAAAATTTATACGACCCTAACACCTTCAATTAATGAACTTGACTTTATCAAAATTGGCATTTATACGACCCTAACACAACAAAGTAGAATTCGATATTTAAAATTAAAGACAAAGCAAATTATTTTTTCTCTAATCCAAGCTATTATTGAATTATTTTAAACTAATCCAGATTTGATCGACTCCGTGTCGGCGGTCCGATTGCGAATGCTCTTTGCGTGGATGCTGTGTCATCCCAAGGTGCCGCGTCATGCACTCACCATCCTATAGAAACATGTAACACGGCTTTGTGCTTTTGAATTTGTTACTTTTATATCCTTATGATTTCTATCTACAGTATTCTTGGTGGAAGACACCAATTTTAGAAAGATCTATATTGAAACTTACACAATTTTCTATTTTGCTGGTGGTTGGATATATTTTATATCCGCCCGGATGTAAAATATACGACCTCGTACACAAGGTTAAAACCCGACATAAAGGCCCACGTAAGTGGTTCGCGTTCCGGGATCAGCCTGTGTATATCAACAGCGTGTAACCTGTGTAACAGGCCGGCATAATTGTGTCGACTTTCAAGGGGTAATCATCTCTCGTCAGTCGACATTCGATTGCATACCACTCCTTATACCATCAGCTGCCGTAGGGTTACTTTGCCGCACAAAAAACTACCATAATAATTAAAATAATTGGAACGATATATATATCATAACCACACTTATAAATGCATAAATGAAGATGTGTGTTATCTTTTCACAGATAAAACACTGCACCGTTTTTTAGGAAACGTACAGTGGAGGCTTAGGCCAAATATATTATAAAATAATAACAGCCCTGTATTATACTGTCCCACTGCTGGGCACGGACCTCCCCTACTCCTGAGAGTATTGGATTGGCAGACTACACATAATAAAAAAATACTACAGAAAACTTCCAAGGTATGCAGGTTTCTTTACGATGTTTTCCTTCACCATTAAAGCAAGCCATAATACACAAAGTATAAACAATCTTTTAAAATATCTTTTAGAAAAGTCAGAGTTGCATACCGTTCCGTTTTGAACCTGCGGATATTCATCTTGACATCCTACTCCCAACTAGGCTATCGCTGCTGTTTGGGACCTAAGAGAGTGTAAAATATCATTTTTTCAATATTTCAATTCCGAATTCGTCACAAAGCATTCTAATTATGGTATAAAGTAAAGCAAAAAATCAAACTGATATGACCCACTCGTTTGCTCGAGTACACTTTGAAAACGCTTTGAAAACTTCACCTACAAAAAATGCTATAAGAACGAATAAATGAGTCAACACTCAGCAGACGGTGAGCTATCGACATGCAGGTACAGTCACCAACATAAATGAACAAATTGCAAACATCAAATCTTTACACTTTTGTGTCCAAACCATTATTTATATCTGTACAAAAATATTAAAAGTGGTTCACTACATCATACAAAGACAAAATCAGAATTGAATTGAATTTATAGGCGATTTGAAATTTTGAACTGATTCAGCTACTATTGGCCTTATACTCTATCCACAAGTTATTTTGACAGTGCGTAACAAGCAAGTAATGTACCCTCACGTTTAAGACAATAGAAATTGGCATACAGAATACCATGCCACGTAAATTTCACGAAGATATGACACGGCCGTGTTACGCGTTTACGTTTTCATACAAAACTAGGCCCCTGGGGCCTTATTCTCTATCCCGCACGTTATTTTGACAGTGCGTAACAAGCATGTAACACAACCCATCATGTTTAGGACTATAAAAATTTGGCTTACAGAATACCATTCCACACACATTTCTCGAAGATAACATGACACGGCCGCGTTACGCGATTTCACTATCATACAGAATAAGGGCCCAGTACTTGAGAAATCTTTGATGCGTTACTAGACTTAATCTTTGCCCACACACGGTAAGGAACCGTGCGGGCAGGTCAGGTCATTTCATATGACTGACAATTCACTGACATCAATTCTGATGATAGACATTGTGTGAATACTTCCATAGAATATAAGTTGGTTGGCATATCCTAGCTGGATAAAAACCCCGAAATAAATAAAGATTAAAAAAAAATATAAGTATGTACAGGTTTACTAAGTACGGATGTAGATAATAAATGGTCATGAACATGTTCCAATCAGTACATGAACTAGTTACAACTTAACCCAATATGAGTTGTGACCAATGTGTTATTTGACTAATATTTATGTTTCGTTTTTATTAAAATTTACGTTATAAAAACACTAATAGAAAGAATTATTAAAATCTGTTAAAATATCAATAAGGTATAAGCTTTCGAATTTCGGTAAAAGGTTAAGTGTCAAAAAACGAAATAGGAGACGCAATACGCGCAAGTGACGTCATCGGGAATTACGATGCGTGCGAAAGAATGAGATAGAGCGATATACCATTACGCGCCCACTCCTGTACATTGCAATATTTGAAATATGTATTACTCATTCCATAACCATTTTTAATGCGATTTTCATTGAACTGCTACTGCTACTGCTTATTCATGCTATTTGCTGAAACATACCTGAGAAATTCTTAATAACAATTTTGAGGGTATGTGAAGTCTGCCAATCCGCACTAAGCCAGTATGATAGACTAGTCTAATCCCTTTCGATAGTAGAGAAAGCCCGTGTCCAGCAGTGGAACAGTAGGTATATGGGGCAGATATTATCTATATATAAAAGTGAATCCCTATTACCCTTGGTCACGCCATCACGCGTGAACGGCTGGACCGATTTCACTATTATTTTATGTTGTATTTGTTATTGTCAGGAGAAGATTCTTATGAAAGAAAAAAATCAAAAAATTGTGCAGAATATTAGAAAATTTAAGAAAACTTAAGGAAAACATTAATCTTATATAACTGTCAATTGTTTGAAATAACTGTCAGCGATTGACAGAATGCGCGCTGCAAATTCATAGTTAAGACGGGACAACGTCTGTCGGGTCAGCTAGTATATAATAAAAGCTATATGCATTCCTGTTAATATGTCAACAAATCCCAGAAAGCTAAAAATCTCATACTATCCAACAGTCTCACTACAAGTGCAAGCCGAATCAAAAGATCCGAATCAAACAATGGCCGGTCAAAAGTCCAACAATTCGTAATTACTCAATTACAACGCACAATTAGATAAAGATCGTAATCTCGTTTCAACCGCAACAATAGTGCGGTGTATCTGTCATGTCGATATCGATGATCTGTCGATATGTCGATAGTATCGGTACACGGACAGCCGTAATTACTGTTTCATAGGCTTTGGGTTTCGTGAATAGTCTTTTGTTGTCCGTTCTTGGAAATGCGACGGATTTTTGGGTATATTTTGTTTTAACTGGTAATGAAAGGGGTAGTGGGAAGATTTCTGATAGTAATGCTATGGTGTAGTTCCCTAGGTTTAGTGGCATGTTATGGACTGAGGATCAGGGAGTCCTGCGTTTAATTCCTAAGTCGGTCAATTATCCATAACAAAAGTTAAATCTTATTTTGGGTACCAGTGGGTTGTGTACTAACTTTAAATGTCCGTAGTTATATAAGTAATCTTAAATGTTATTTAGAAATAAGTATTATTTACTCTTATAAATTTTTTGACGTATCATCAGTGCAACTTTGTTCGCCGACGTGATAAATAAAGTATTTTATGTTTTTATTTTATTTAGTGTTCAATATACCTTCTACATATTACTTTGCTATATATGCATTTCAACTAAGCCTATTAATTGTAAGTATCTCTAGCATACTATGTTGTTCTTATTGGAAATAAAAAATGTTTCGTATTTTTTTACGTGAGGCAGGTGGCCCATCGAAAAAACTTAGCTAAATCCTCTATAAACATACTTTAAACCCTTTCCTTTCCTTTTCTTTTTATTTTGTTATTAAAATTTGTAGTATAAGGTTTGATTTAATTTTGTTACTGTTATTTATATATCTACATAATATATATTTATTAGGTTGTATTATATTTTAAATATTATATCAATATTATGTAATTATATTTTATAGTACTCTATCGCAAATTGTTACATTTAAATAGTTTTTATTTCTTTTTTAAGTATTGTAATAGTGATATCTGTACAATTGGTAAACTAAATACTTGAACATTTTCTATTGTCTTAAAGATTGTGGCTCATGCTGTGATTGCTTATAACCAGAGTTACAATTACGTAAGTGATTATAGCTATAAATATGTGTAGTTATTATAAGAATGATTGTAAACTCCGTTAGCAATCCTTATCCAATAAATAAATAAACAGTATCCTGTGATGGAAAGTCCAGAAATCGGTTTACATTATGGTAATTTGCGCTTGTCACTCTAAGACATGAGATGGTGTCTTATAATACTAGTAATTTCTGGTTCCTCGATGTTCATCAAACCGAAACAAAATGTACACTCCTGCTTGACAACATAAAAAGCCAAAATAACCTGTATTTTGTGATAGAAGGTCGCTGGTGGTAAAATGTATTTTATATCCGCCCGGGTAGCGTATATTCGGTTCCAACGGGCCAGAATAGTTGTGTCGACTGCGGAGAGGTATCTTTGGAGGTGGATCTTTCGTCAGTCGACATTCTATTGGACCCCACTCCACTTGATCAGGTGCAGTGAGATCATTTTTCCGTGTCTTATACAAAAGGTTACTATGCAGACATATTTCATTTCAGAAGAGCTTTACCGCTATGCTATACCTCATACATACCATATTTAACAAGCACATATTATTTGATTCTCGATAGTTAGCTAAATAAAAAATATACATACTAACATTCTGCAAAATAGTCTTAATATCCAAATGATTTAAATTAGCCATTTCTCAATACATTAATTATGATATATCTATTACGTACGGACAGACATCCCCGCTGTAATGATACGGTCGTTCGTTTGTGGTTGCGTCGTAACCCGTGGTGACAGCGGGAAAAATGACATGGTCTCGCGATGTGCGCGTGCGCAAGTCCAATGTACCACGAATAGACGAAAAACTAATAATAATGAGAAGAGACTCAGGTGCATTGGTTTTAAAATACGTCTTTCAAACAAAAATAAATAAATAATGAATTAGAATCGAATTAGGAGGTTTAATTGATTTAAAAACACGTATTACAATTGAAGAAAAGTAACTTGATTGGATTGAAAGAGATTCCCATTCTGAAATAGAAAAAGCATATGTAGAAGATACCTTATATCTTGAAACATACATTGTAGATCTTTATCGCTTTGGCTTTGTATAGAATGCCTGTATACATATATCCAGTGACATAGTATATTTAATAAAAAAACTAAACGTCTCTATATGAAACAGGAGACATTTCAACATGTATTAAACTTTGTAAAGCTTGAACTGATCGTTCATTTTAATACTGGCAATTAATTGAGAATTCCTCCTTTGATAGTAAGTTTCATTAAAATTGTTACGTTTTCTCTGTAAATAGTATTTACGAACAACTTAGCTTATGGAAAACGATTTGATTTAAACTGAACAATAAATATATCGTGTCGTATTAAATTATGGATACACTACCAATACCGGTTCCAAACAGCTAATCGGCCATAAGGTCTATTAGTGTGAATTATTGGACATATTAACATAAAATATATGCGGTGCCTCTCCTTAACTGATGTCTTAATCTTACACACGAAACATATGACTTTTTAACTTAACATCCCCAGTCATCTAAGCATATTTGTTAAAATGACAACGCGGCAACGACTTCGAAATACTTGCCATTTTTAGTTCGTATTTTTTGAATTGAAAACGGCTATTATATACATATGTAATGTATTCTCTTCTTTTATTATTCAATCTATTCTTATTGGGAATTCACTCCCCTTCGAAATCAGGGCGTCCTCCACGCAGCTAGCGTTCAAAATGAGAGTCCGACAATTACTTTCGAATGAAGGGGAAGATTCACTACCATTTCTTTAAATATTACTTATATATTATACATTTATACATATTATAGTACAAAGTCCCCAAAAGCTTTATGTCTGCATGTGATGAATTATCTCAAAATCTACTGAACGGATTTTTATGAAATTTGGTATGTAGATAGTGTAAGATCCAGAGAAGGTTATAGGCTACATTCTATCCCGGAAAAATATATAACGACACTTTTATCCCGGAAAACTCCTACACGCGGGCAAAGCCGCGAGCAAAAGCTTGTTTTATACAATAGTATTCATCTTATGTATTTATCTATATTATTTATGTATGCTCGTATACCTAAATATATATTCCGTATATATTTAATATTAGTTATTATTTGAATTTGATTACTGTTTTCCAACTTACCTTTATGCACCATGATCATCGCTCTAAGGTTAACTGGTAGACAATGCGTACGACATGAATCTGTCTGTATATAAAGTGCTAAATAAATAAATAATATATTATAGGTATATACTCACAGTGTTATATTTTTATTATCAAACCCTCTAACTTGAAATATACCTCATACATTTACCGTTTGAAAATACATTTCGCGATTGTTTTTCTCAAAGGAAAATCCGTCCAACGGATACATAGCCCTCGGGGATGGGTAGAATACAGCATTCACTGACTTCCGACCCAGTTCTCACCTGTGAACTAAGACTGATATCCCTAGAATATCGACTTACCGATTAAAACAATCTGCAAATGACATCTGGGGCTGTATACTACATGGACTTTGTAGAGACTAGATGGAGTTTCCGTGCTTTCCGGCATTATGGCTATGCTTGTTATTGTAATCAAATCTAATCAGCTTATGTGATAGGACCCTTTCGTTTAATTTTTATCCGTGGTGCTTGACAACTGGCTTAAAATGCCTCCTTAATTCATTATTTTGTATCCCGCTCTGCTTTGGCGGGAAGTGGACAAATAATATTTTCAACCCCTCCCTATCTTTCTATTTGATTTATTTCGTTGCGGGATAATGACAAATTAATGTTCCCTGTGACTTGCCGAGGTTCATCACTCGGTGTCATACGATTACAATGCGTGCTACTGCTGATCCTGGCTTACAGCAGCTGTAGAGGTGGGTGTGAGGACGAGAAAGACTCTACTACCGATTAAAAACCCTACAGCGGTCTACAGTACCACACTTCACAGGGTTATTGTTTCCAGCCTGACTTAGGATTTGGGAATATCGGAGGGTTTGGGTTGGGACGTCTTATGTCTCAAAATTCCGGGACTTTGATTGTGAGCCGTCATGATATAGGTACCATCGTAATGTCTAATTCTGCCAAGCAGCAATGTGTAGTCACTGTTGAGTTCCGGTTTGAATGATATTGTAGGCAGTGTAACTATTGGACAACATAAGATTTAATACCTCATGTCTCAGGATGGCGAGCGCAGCGGAATACCAAACAATACTTTGTAATTCAAAGTGTTGGATGGTGTTAATACTGTTTATGGTCGTATCGCTTACTATCAGGCGAATGGCAAGCTCGTCTCGTCATTCAAAGTAATAAAAAAATCTATTAACAAATGAGCTATGTTCCAATTTCAAATGGAATTTAAACTCCTTACGGGATGAATTTGTAAAAATCTTTTCTAAGTGTACATAAATCTAGGTTGCTTGAAGAAATCTTGTGTCAAATTTCACGCCTCTAAAACCACTGGATTAGGCTGTTCGTTGTCTGTCAGCCAGTGTTACGAAGTTTATTAAACTGAAGACGGATTTACACAAAATATACGCCTCTCAGAACTTTTATTTAAAAATCCTTTGTCATGGCGAAAAACGGTATTAATATTTACATTGCCTAGTGATACTGGTTAAAATGTCGTTCAAACCCGAATATCCATACTTCCATATGGCCAGCGGCGATAGCCTAGTTGGGTGTGGAACGGACTGCCAAGACGAATTTCCGCAGGTTCAAATCCCAAGGGCACACACCTTTGACTTTTCTAAAATCATGTATGTATTCTTTGTGAATTTATCGTTCGCTTTAACGGTGAAGGAAAACATCGTGAGGAAGCCTGCACATCTGAGAAGTTCTCTATAGGAAGTTCGAAGGTGTGTGAAGTCTACCAATCCGCACTAGGCCAGCGTGGTGGACTAAGGCCTAATCTCTCTCAGTAATAGAGGAGGCCCGTGCTTAGCAGTGGGCAAGTATATAATACAGGGCTGATATTATACTTCCATAATACTTGACGGCAGAAACAGACAATACAAATACCCAAACGCCCTCACCCCGAGCCAATACTTGTGAGCTCGGTCTCCACAACAACTGTACGCCCATGCACGGGACATTTGTCGCGGCCCTAGGTTCACAGTCAAGTGTGTATACCTCATGGTTGCCAATTCAAATTGAGACCTATGAGAGCTCACGGACATTTCCTGGCCTTCTCCCCTCCTTCCATCCTAAGAAGATTCCTTCTCCTTGCCCAGATACCCTCTTCCAACTTTCCTACAGGTCCCTGCAGTCACTGAGCTGAGGTATTCGAGTATCTCATTCGCAACTTTCCAGTGTGGACTGCGCGGTCCGATACATAAAAAAAGTTACCCAAACGAATTCACGTATCAAAATAAGTCAAAACTAGTTACGCAGAAATTCCGCGTAGCCAAATAAGTAAAGTCAAAACTACTTCCGCAGAAAGTTTGGTAAACTCATAATTAATTTACCTCAGATATAAATCAATTAAAACTAGCGAACAATATGAACATTAACAAATTATCTAATACAATGCATTAGTGATTGTTGCGGGCCGTGTGAATGCCGAGGTCAGCCGACCCGTGCGAGACTGGCTGTTCAACACGCGACAAAAAGTCGCCGGTGACATTTTAGATTATTAAAATGATAGATGTATAAAATACATTTTATATCAATAAAAAAGTGAAAAACTATCTCATATAACATTAAAATGATTATTAAATAACCAAAAATGATTACAAAAATATTTTTTATTTACTGTGTATAGCCTATATGCAAAGACATTAAACTGTATAGTTAGTTATAGCCCGGACATACTTGTGCTATAAAAGTTATTACCAATTGGAAATAAGTCGTAGTCTTATTTGAAATGTCGGTGTAACAAGATGTCACAGCCTCCTTAAATATACAAAATAACACAATTACAAAGAAATATGCTAATTTGCGAATTAAAAACGTACAAATTACAATATGGAAAAAATATGACGTATTTTACAGTAGATTGAGTGACCATCCCATGAGCGTAAAATGTTTGTATGACAATCTGGCCAATATCAGCTCTAGGTTATAATCTTAAAACTTTTTGCCTATAAGGTTTTTATAATATTGTGGCGTCATCCTAACATCAGCGATTTTATAAAGTATTTACTTCGTTGTATAAAAATATTCCACGTAAGGGAAATAGTGACAAAATAGTAGTAATATAAAACGCCGACAAAGTATTATATTCGGCAATTTCTTGCATCACTATTACAAGGTTCTATGTTATATTTATTACACAAATTGAATTTTCTACCACATGATTCTGTGTAATATATATAAATTTGTGAGAAACCATAAGTTATCGTCTTTTCTAATATTTACCAATATAAAAATTTTTAATCATATTTTTCCATCATAACTTAAAATTAACATTAAACGCCCTGTAAGATTATCCCAGCGAAGTGTAAAGCAGCAATTCTAACTAAAATCGCGGTCAAAAATCGTGCTATGAATGTCCCGCAATACCCTATCAATAAGCGAGCCTTACAAAAGGCCGGCGCGTTACAAACGCAAAGAAGTGTTAAAAGATGGACGTCATTATGCGGCTGAATGAGAGGACTGATTGCGTGTAACTCCGCGGACTGGTTTATGCAAGATGATTCACAAGAATATTGCGCACCTTTACAATTAATGACGCAAGTGCAAGTGTAACATCGACTATCGGGTAAATCGATAGTCGATGTCGCATTCGGTAGTTTGTCACTTTTCAAATGTTGTTGATTATAAAGCCAATTTAATGTTTTTTTGCACTGGCGTCATTGTAACTCTAAAGGTGCGATTGGTGTAATTATTTTCTTTTACGTAAAATGTTTGTTACATAGTACTTATGGTGAGCGGCGATAGCCTTGTTGGGTGTGGAACGGACTACCGAGACGAATGTCCGCAGGTTCAAAACCCAAGGGCACACACCTCTGAGTTTACTCTAAAAATAATACGTGTGTATTCTTTGTGAATTATCGCTTGCTTTAAAGGTGAAGGAAAACATCGTGAGGAAACCTGCATACCTGAGAAATTCTCTATAGGAATTTTGAAGATGTGTGAAGTCTATCAATCCGCACTAGGCCAGCGTGGTGGATTAAGGCCTAATCCGTCTCAGTAGTAGAGGAGGCCCGTGCCCAGCAGTGGGACAGTATGTAATACAGGGCTAATGATGATGACTTATGGGAGGTAGTTGTGGTAATAGTCTAAGGCTTAGAAAGAAAATTAAACCTTATATAGAATTTGAAGATTTTTATAATGTGTTTGATGAGGTTTTTAAAAAAAATAATTATAGTAAGCAAGCAAGCAGTAAGCAGTAAGTTTTCTTCTGTTTTTTTTTAATCCCAATTATTACAAAAAGAAAACACTTGTAAAATTATATCATCAAGTACAAACCCATCCAAACCAGTACAGTCAGCAACACAAGTTGTAATATCCGTTAACCTGCCCACAGTTTTAGTGGACACCCTTTGTGTATATAATAGAACTTTCACGGCCTTTGTCTGTCCGTGCGTTCGTATAGACGCCTTTGTTTGGTGGTTAATGGCCGGCTTTATCGATATAAGATTTGAAATGTGATGAGGGTTTAGTTTGTAGAGCGTGAGAGTGTTGCGATAGTTCGGATGGTGTGGTTGGTCGCCTTCTTGAGCTTTAGGATAGCATTTTGTTATGCTAATTAGTAAAATAATCAATTTTTTTTGGCCACCAACAATTGTTTACTCCAATATAATTAATATAAAAGGTAATATCATTATGTTGCGTAAGTGTTAATTATTTAAAGGGTGCCATGCGTGGACAAGTTTACAGTTCAACGTAACGAAATATCTATAATTACATGACATACGATATACCATTTTAAAAACACTTAGATAATTTGAAATAGTGTTTATCTATAAGCGCTATGCACATTTTTCCTAAATCTAAATAACAATTACTTATTTCTCTTTAAATTTTAAAATGTCTTTAATTTAATAAAAAAACAAGAAATGACTATTAAAAAAACATAACTCGACATAGTTATATAAAATTCTATCACCCAATACATTGAACACTAAAATATCACTTCCCGTGAAATTTGACAACCCTAATATCGTCCAATAAGGCCAAATCAACCCTTCATCAAACCACTCAACTCAGTAATTAAATACACGATGTTTACTCTTAACTAAAATATTGTGAAAAGGGAAAGCAAAACACGGGTGTCACATCAAAAGCGGTTTTTCGTCGAAGTTTGACGCGAAACGGAAAACGTCCGCCATCTTGGCCCGTGCCGGAACCGGCCATTTTGAGGCGTCAGCGATTGATTGAAAGCTTAGAAATGTTTAGACATGGTTAATTATTATTGTTGATAATAATGTTTTTTATTAAATAGCAAAGTGGACGTACGGAGCGACATAGTCGTGAAATAACGACCAAGCTCCTTAAATAAAGATTTAAAAAAAAAACAAATGGCGTCGCCAAGGAGGAGCAGCCGTCCCCCCAAAAGGTACTAAAACTCGAATGAATTCACCAATTCCATTCCTAATATTCCATACGCCCAATTACGCCTCTATGTTATTGTTAAAACGGGAGAGGAGGAGTGAGGGAGGAACATATGCTTACGAATTTACCTGTAACTGATACTTTTCTCATTCTCCATATCAACTGGCTTCCCCCTGGGCCATCGACTGGCGACGCTCTTGTTAAATAGGTGTACGGTGGATTGGCTGATGATAATAGAAATCAATATTTTTGACATAACTGCGCGATCCACAACGCTGCTAGTTTTGCTCATTGCAATGTTAAAATTAAATACTACTCCATTTAAAACAATATAATTATTAATTTCACTAAAGGGCCTTTTATTTTATTTGCTATTACGTTAAGAATAATTGTCAAAATCGAACATAATAAACTATGATTTCTTATGTTTACGTGAAAGTTAAAAATTGAAATAAAACTATTTTCCGAATTTTATATTATTAATCCATCCTCCCCGTAGCCATGAAGGCTGCAAAGTCTTCGAAACTTCGAGAGAAATTAATAATATAAAAACCCGCGCTAAAATCCAGAAAATAGTTTTACTTCGTAATCTTTGGTATTATTTGCCGTGTCTAAATCCCAAACATTCCAAGCGCATAGTTGCCAACTAGACGTGTTCATAGGAAACGGGCGTGGTTCGCTTTTACAAAATTGCCAGATGTCTGTAATATTTTGTTTGTTTTTCCACCGGCAACACTCAATGGCAGATCAAAAAGCACTATCCGTTTGATAAGTAATTGGATTTTAGATATCTAAGATATATTTTGATATAAAGTCGATTTGTGTGGGTAAATACCTATCTCTTGAGATTAAAATTATTGACTCATAAGTAGACTTATATATAGAGAGTTCATAGACTGCAGCTTATATTTTGTACTTTCATTGTGAGGCTCTGGGTAAAATTTTAAGGTGAATAAAAATGTAGTATCAATTTTAAAATACAATTGATTTATTTAATAGAAATTGTTTTTGATATGACAAGAGGGACCCTAATAGGTCTATGGACCATGTATATTTAAGCTCGGTGAAGTTTGAGAGCAATGTTTGCGCCCCTGTTGTTTTCAAAATCAGTGCAATAGTAATTAAAGTGATAGTCTCCATAGCTTAATATTTTTTATTATATTTCAATACTGGTGGTAGGATATATTTTATATCCACGCTGATAGCGTCCATCGTACACAAGGTGTTAATACCCGCCATAGTGTTCCACATAATATCGCGCTCCGGGATCAGCCTGAATATATCCGGTTCCAACAGGACGGCATAATTGTGTCGACTGTCGAGGGGTAATCATCTCTCATCAGTCGACATTCTATTGGATATCCACTTACCATCAGGTGCTGTGGGGTCACTTTACCCTACGTATAAATAAAACGTTTTGCATGTATACAAACATTTTTACAATTTTTATAGGATTCCGCAAATTCAGACGATCTCTGCTAGGAGATAAATGGTTACCATGTTCTCTATCATGCGGCCATTTACCCACAAGCAGTTGCCCTAAGGCCCTAACCTTAATCTTAAACCTATAAATATACCTAGACGGATTAAAACGTAGAATATAACACAGATGAGTACAATTGAATATGCGAGTCCTGGACTAGTGATGCTGGGGTCAGCGCGTGATGGATCGCCCGGGCGATATTAATGCTGCGTGCTTGATAGATACAGGATGTTCTGTTTTTATGGGATCAAAAATATTTATAAATGTGAGACTTATTATTATCTGAGATATTGTCATACTTGATTAGTATTTGATAGATTGACAGTGATATTATTGTAAAAAAGTGAAGTATGTATATATTTTAAATAAATTGAAATGTGAATATTTTCTTTTACAGGTGATGTGGGGTCTTCGTGTTGTAAGGTATTAATGACCGACAATAATAACTTCATGCATCAAAATTCTCAACACTGACGTTATCAAGCCACTTAAATTACTTTAGGAAAATGAATAAGTACATAGACCGTGTGCACATCGAAAACAAAGCTGTTTATATATTTTAAGTACATACATTATCATATATTTTAAGGACATAATTCTGAACTAATAATTCCTTTGTTTCCAGACTTAATAAACTACAGAGCTATTTGAATTTATTGATTCTAAATTCAACTGTTAGCCTAAACTAAAAAAAATGGTTATTAGTAAAAATGCAAGTATCTTAAAGTCTTTAATCTTAAATCTCTGATGTCTTAAAAATGCAAGTATTATATAATATTTAATCTTAAATTCCTGATGTATTGAGTTTGTATTGATAAAACAAACAATGGCTAATCAAAATTTGTACAAGATTGACTTTGTCAATGGGATTAAATCAAATCTCATAAAACCAAACACTCTGTATATACGAACCTGCGTCTCCAAATGATCTATAATGAAATATTACCCTCGGCATGGCTTGTTTTCTTAGTAAAATATGGACGGACATTTGACCCGTGCAAAGCCTTCGAAGCGCCAAACACACAAAAATAAATTATAACACTACCTGTGACACGGACGTGGATTATTAGAAAGCTCACGAAAGCTTATTGAAAAGCTTTTATTCTTACATATATTTTTAAGGAGAGTAATAAACCTTTGTAATGAACTTTGCCATTGGACACATAATATTTAGCTATTTCGTAGTGTGTTTCCGTTGTCTGCTGTTTTTGGCTATATATATTAATATATGAAGCTGAATAGTTTGTATGTTTGTATTGGAAGACATAAATCTTGTGATAGCAAACTTCAAAAATTAATTGTCAAAATTACTTCTTTTAAAACTGTCTCTTTCATTATAAGTAGCAATTATAAATCTATTTTATTTATTACAAAATTTTGAATGCCTAATCTGAGAAACTACTAAAGCGATTTTTTCACTAATAGGAAGCTACATTACTCCTTAGTGCTATAGGCTACTTTTTATTCCGGGAAAATATTTATAATAATAATATTAGCCCTGTATTATATACTGTCCCACTGTTGGGCACGGGCCTTCACACACCCTCGAAAATTCCTATAGAGAATTTCTCAGGTATGCAGGTTTCCTTACGATGTTCCCCTTCACCGTGAAAGCAAGCGATGATTTACAAAGAATACGCACATGATTTTAGAAAAGTCAGAGGTGTGTGCCCTTGGGATTTGAACCTGCGGACATTCGTCTTGGCAGTCCATTCTGCAACCAACTAGGCTATCGCCGCTTCTCGGGAAAATATTTTACAGAAGTAACTTTCACACGGGCGGAGCTGCAAGCTAAAGCTAGTTTAAGATATAATGGTCTTATGTTAGAAGTGAAATAGGTAGTCATCTCTGTTCATAATTATTTTCAATGACATTTTCTATGATTGGGCATGAACAATTTGAAATTAAAGAGTTATAACTTCTTTTAATCTATTTTAAACAGGGAATGGTTTATAACTTACACTATTAACTTCTTCATAACCATCTAATTGATTAATATCATTGGGGTTTTATAGATATCGCTCCCTTTGCTTCCAGAAGTGGCGGGCCTGAGAGCGAGGTAGACTTCACTTAAAGCAATTATGCAGTCAATGTAATAACACCAATTAGCTATTTTAAGAACTAACATTCTTTCCTGTGTTATACAATTATAATTTCGTTAATGAACAACAAACTGTGACCAATTGCTGTAACAGAGGATTTTGTTTACTATGACCGAAACACACGCATGTATGTACTTAAGGAAATCGGGTACTGGCGTGCGCAAGAGTGTTTTTATCTTATGGAATAACAAAAGAAAATAAATAAAATATTTGAGTGGCGTGCACACGAGTGTTTTTGTGTTATGGAATAACAAAGAAATAAATACTTAATAATATAATATTTTAGACTAGATTTCCGCCCGCGTGATTTATTTATATTTTTTTTTATATTTTTCACTTTTATTTATATTTGTTGGGATAAAATGGACCCTATATTTTAATTTAAACCTCCAGTGACACATAGCTGAAAACTGCATTCCATGTAGTTTTTTTTGCGTGATATGTGTAGTAACAAACGTACACAGAAAAAATCTAAAAACTCTTGTTTTGGCTTCTGTTGCTGTCATAAAAACGCCCCATATTCATTTTTCTTCTAGAAACTTCTACAAAAATTCGACCTGGTACAAGTTTATTATACCTAGTATATGGTGTAATCTGTAATTTTTTTGGGAGGATATACTCGTACCATAAGGCTTGTAACCCTTAGAGCGATAACAACAAAAACAATTGCAGTTAATATAACCCACCATCGAGAACGTGTACAGACTCCGAATTAAGCAAGAAAGATGAAAAATCAAAATAAATAACAGAAAAATAAAAAAGGTATCCAGTGAGAACTAGGATACGTTATCGTTCATTATCCCAATGCCTTTTGCTTTCTGTAGGCTTTAAGGCCACCAGCGCATCCATTATACTTTCGGATTTGTGAGTGTTTAAGGACAGAGTTTGCCAGATTACATAAAAAAAATATATTCATAATTGGCTCTTCATACAAATGCAAAAGAAATTGGGTTGGTTGTGGCTCGATTTTTCCATCTTAAAATTACTAAGTCGCAGCTTGGAGTCAGGGGAATTGGCTGTTATACCCTCATGCCTCGGAAAGCACGTAATCTGCGCCTGATCTCTCCGGCATGTCGGATTGCCGTCTCACCGAACTATAAGAGTGAAGGAACAGAGAGTGCACCTGTATATTGCGCACACACTTGTGTACTATATCTCTTGCGTACTTGATTGATCTCCGTTGAGATTGGCCACCGTGGCCGAAATTCGGCTAGGAAGTATTATTTTTAATTATAATATCTACATTAAGTGTTGAACTTAAAATACACTTTCGTTCTCAACCATACACCCAATCAAGCGGAGTGTGTCGTACATCGTGTAAAACCACGCCGTGATGTTAACCACTATGAAATGATTCCGGCAACAATTAATAAGTCGTTGGCACTAATCGATCCGTCACGGTAAGGTACCGGCTTTATTAGCGGACCCTTTGTGAAATGTAGGTGAACATTCAAGTTTTTGTTAGATGATGTCAGACTTTTTATTGGTTCATCGGCGTGATAGTATTGAATTAGTTTAATGGACGGAATAATTTTATTTTAGTTCACAATTTCTCGAATTATGATAACATCTTGGTAGTAACAACCTCGGTGACTGCCTCGGTGGGGTGTGCTGTATGCGCGGTACGTCAGCGCTCTGAAGTCCTAGGTTCGAATCCCAGGTCGGGCAAAAAGTGGTTTTGGGTTTTCATGCTCAGTATCAGCCCGGAGTCTGGAATTTGTGCCCGATATGGTGATAGGCTCGTTCCCTTTCACATTATAGGACGGAACGCACAAGCGAAATGTGTGGCCTAGTTGCACCTCTGCCTACCCTTTCGGGAATAAAGCCTTGATATGTCTGTACTAAGATTCAAACAGGCCGGCATAATTTTGTCGACTAGCGAAAGATAATCATGTTATTAGTCGCCACTAGTGACGCCATTCCGCTTATGAGGTGCAGTGAGGTCACTATCCGGTCCGTATAGAAATGCTAATTTCTTTAAACCCTTTGATTATAGCAAGCAATGGCGAAATATGACATTTTCCGAAAGGGAGCCAGACAAAACATATAGGTAATACGCTTGAATACAGTCTACAAAACTTTCTAATAATAATTAGATTCTACATAAAGTGAAGCTGGCAGGGATTGGTTTATATGAACCCTTCTCTACTGGTAACAAGACTTATTGTGCCCATTAAATACATATTTTACTCTAGATATTACACTGTTTGCAAATTTCAATTTTTGTTTCGCGTGGTTTGCAGATTTAATAAAAAATTCACCCAAATATAGTTTTACTGCCCCAAATTTGTTTCAACTAAAATGTTGAATGAATTCGTTAGTTATTAGTAATTTGGAACACTTGTGTTTTTCAGTTTAGTTCAAATATAAAAACTTCAACATAAATGCGTACATAAAGTTTTATTGCTTTCGTATCGTTAAGCCTTTCATTTGTAACTTCTAGCTACAATTTATATTAGTTTTATTAAAATTAAATGTAGTTTTAAATGAATTTAAATCCTCCACGTGGATTACTTAAAACATAAATTGTGGTTTTATCTTTCTAGTTTTGTTTAATCTGATATTGTTTAGGGTTTCTTTTACTTATTTCTGAAAATATTTATAGTGATTTTGTATGTTTACGCGAATGTTAAACATTAAAATTATTTTTGTATGTCGTTATAGAAGAAGGTAATTCTAAATCTATGCCTATATGTTGTAGGTTCTTATTGCGGTATCCTCCCATCCCATTCATTGTGTTTACCGTATTATTTTATTGAGTAGTCATTATCCATTACACTGGCTACGTTGATTTTCAAACACAGCTTTGCTGGAAAGTTGCACGTTACTTCTTGATGGCAGATATACAGCCGCTTTTAATAACTAACGTCAATCTTCAATCCGATTCCGAAAATGAATAGGTATAAAAATAAGTCATTTGTAAGTATGTCAAAAAACATTTGTTCTGATTGGTTAATTTTCGCGATCGATTGAAAACAAAGGTCGGAATCTATACTATTATATAAAGCTGAAGAGTTTGTTTGTTTGTTTGTTTGTTTGTTTGTTTGTTTGTTTGTTTGTTTGAACGCGCTAATCTCAGGAACTACCGGTCCAAACTGAAAAATTCTTTTTGCGTTGGATAGCCCTATGTTCGTGGAGTGCTATAGGCTATATATCATCACGCTATACCCAATAGGAGCGGAGCAGTAATGCCTAATCTCAGGAACTACCGGTCCGAACTGAAAAATTATTTTTGCGTTGGATAGCCCTTTGTTCGTGGAGTGCTATAGGCTATATATCATCACGCTATACCCAATAGGAGCGGAGCAGTAATGGCTAATCTCAAGAACTACCAGTCCAAACTGAAAAATTCTTTTTGCGTTGGATAGCCTTTTGTTCGTGGAGTGCTATAGGCTATACTTAGTCTGGCCATAAATACTGTTACACTTAATTATAAAAAAATATTACATTTGAATTTCGAATCTGTCATTTTTATACGATTGTTCATTGTGTTTTCTCATTTTGGCGCCAATACATTGTAAAATATTTTGCGATATTAAAATGGTGTGGGGTGATAAAGAGAACCGAATCGCTGTGATAGCATTACACAAAGTAGGTATGGAGCCAAATGCAATTTTAAAACTCTCCATACACTTGGTATTAGTAAAATGTTTGTGTACCGGGCTATTAATAGGTACAATGAGACCTCCTCTGTTTGTGACAGAAAAAGATCTGGCCGTCCACGTAGTGTTCGTACGAAAAAGGTGGTCAAAGCAGTAAGGAAAGAATTCGAAGAAATCCTGTCCGAAAGCAAAAGATTTTATCTCGGGAAATGAAGATAGCACCTAGAACCATGTCGCGTATTTTAAAAGATGACTTAGGACTTGCAGCCTATAAGAGACGCACTGGCCATTTCTTAACTGATAATTTAAAGAAGAATAGGGTGGTAAAATCGAAACAACTACTGAAGCGGTACGCAAAGGGAGGTCACAGAAAAATTTTGTTTACGGATGAGAAAATTTTTACAATTGAGCAACATTTTAACAAACAAAATGACCGTATTTATGCTCAAAGCTCTAAGGAAGCTTCCCAATTAGTCGACAGAGTGCAACGTGGACATTATCCGACTTCAGTGATGGTTTGGTGGGGTGTTAGCTATGAAGGAGTGACTGAGCCATATTTTTGTGAAAAGGTATCAAAACATCGGCACAAGTGTATCAAGATACCATTCTTGAGAAGGTAGTTAAGCCCCTTAACATCACCATGTTCAATAACCAAGTATGGTCCTTCCAGCAAGACTCGGCGCCGGGTCATAAAGCTCGGTCCACGCAGTCTTGGTTGGAATCGAACGTTTCGGACTTCATCAGAGCTGAAGACTGGCCGTCGTCTAGTCCCGATCTTAATCCGCTGGATTATGATTTGTGGTCAGTTTTAGAGTACAGCTTGCTCTAAACGCCATGATAATTTGGAGTCCCTAAAACAATCTATACGATTGGCAGTGAAGAATTTTCCCATGGAAAGAGTGCGTGCTTCTATTGATAACTGGCCTCATCGTTTAAAGGACTGTATTGCAGCCAATGGAGACCACTTGAATAAGCTTTTTATATTTTTAATTGTTTTATATTTATGTATTAAACTGACACACTGTAAAAGTAATAAATGTTATTTGCAGTTAACAATTTTCTTTTATCTTTATTACAATATTTATGGCAAGACTAGGTATATCATCACGCTATACCTAATAGGAGCAGAGCAGTAATGGCTAATCTCAGGAACTACCGGTTCGAACTAAAAAAATCATTTTGTATTGGATAGCCCTTTGTTCGTGAAGTGCTATAGGCTATATATCATCACGCTATGACTAATAGGAGCAGAGCAGTAATGGCTAATCTCAGAAACAAGCAGTTAGAACTGAATAATTCTTTTGTGTTGGACAGCCCTTTGTTCCTGGAATGCTATAGGCTATATATATCGTCACGCTATGACCCATAGGAGCGGAGCAGTAATGAAACATGATGCAAAAACAGGGACAATTTATTAGTTTTGAGAGCTTCTGTTGCTTGCGCTGCGTAAACGGTTAAAGTTATGCAACAATAATGTATGACGGGATTGTTCCTCTTAAAAGTTTTACAAAAATATATCATAAAACAAAGTCCCCACTGCATCGGTCTTCCCGAACGTGTTAAACTCAAAAACTACCCAACGTATTAGGATAAAATTTGGTATGGAGACAGTTTGAGACCCTGGGAAGAACAAAGGCTCCCGGGAAACATATAGCGTGACTTTTATAACGGAAAACTTTAGCCCGAAAACTTTATAACGCGGGCGGAGCCGCGGGCAAAAGCTAGTGGATTATAAAAATCGGCGTTTAGACAATTGTCAATTTTATCGAGTAGGGTAGGGAAGTAGTTTTACTGGTTCTAGTGGACCCTCTGCAGCTAAATTTCTACTATATTCTTCAAATTATGCAAGTTATTAACGTGTAACAGTAGCTGAGCTTCTTAGATTATGATCTGCCTACATTGATAGGTGAAATGAAGCCAAGATTGTAGTTCTTTACTATCATATCGAGATAAAATTTCGTACAGCCTTTACGAATTGTGAACTCCCATTTATGGTCACACCAACGTAGACCCCGACGAGTCTCCTGTAGACCTCTAGGGATCTGGACCACTTTGGGAATCAATAGCCTAGACCAGACCAATGATGACTAAGAAATATATTAATTCAAACCCGACTAGACTGCTCGGCCGGCTGAGGTATTAACGATCTTTGAACGAGTTCTGTAGAATGCAAACACAATGAAAACTGTAATGGCCGTGTTTTGTCTGTGGACGGACTGTTACACCGCAGCGTAATATTTACAATCATGTACTGGATTTTTGTTGGAAATTTTAAGAGTAATTCATTCGGAATAAGAATGATTCAGATCCTAGTAGTAACTTTGGAGTTAAAATGATCATAATAGTTTCCGAGTATTATCAAATAATTGCATAAAAATATTTTTATAACTTTCACATTTCTAAAATCACTACTGTGCTAGCGCTCGACGGCTCTATATATGATATATTCTATATTTACTAGTATAACAACTGCCAAGCGTCACGTCGCCATCCCGCCACCTTTGCTGTTAAAGTAAACCATTAAGATTTCCGTTTTGCCTCTAACATAGGATTAGCAATGACAGATAAGACAGATAAAACATATTTGGTACACCCATCACCAAAGCCAGAACTAGTTATTCAAACGTTAACTCTATTCGAGAAACGTTATTAAACATAAAGACCTCAGTTTTACTATTTCAAACTAATTCAGTCACAGTCCACAAACACTGGGATTTGAACAAACAAAAAATAAATAATATCTTTATATTATAATCTTGTTACATGTCGGTGTAAACACGCCACTAGGTATGTCTTTATAAAACACTGTAGGACTGGCGGTGTGACATCGCCTTTGAGTTATAATTTTGTTTATTGTGAAGAGGAATTTAAACTATTCCAACAGGTGCAAAGGGTCTATAATGAATGTGCATTATGACAACTGTGAAGAATTTTTGGGTCAATGATAGTATTATTTTCATGAATTAAAAAACTCATACAAAACTTTAAAAAGGTTGATAGCATAACCTTTTTAAGCGATGTTTATAGTGTAGGGATACTCGAATCCCCAGTCTTAGCGAATGCAGGGGCCTGGAGTAAATTTGGGAGAGGATATCTGGGAAAGGGAAGTATAGGGGTAGGAAAATAAACCTTCTTAGTATGGAACGGAGGAGAAGGCTATGAAATGTTCGCAAGCCATCATAGGCCTTAATGTGTAGTTAAAACCATGAGGTATTCACACTGGACTTTGTGTCTAGGGCCGCGATAAATGTCCTCCCGTGCACGGGCGGGCATTCGGTGTGGCACAAGACTTGCCTCTTGGTTAAAAAAAACTATGAGATACTAATCATTATAACAATATTATTTTAACAATTTGATATAGACGAGTTGATAAAGTTCACAGAACACGTTGGATCCAGGCTTTCTACAGGGCTGTTTGGACATCTTTGGGGAGGCCTATGTTCAGCAGTGGACTTTATGTGGCTGATAATGATGATGACAATTTGATGTTTAGATTTTTCTACTCTGTTTTTTAATTCCGGGCTAAGGCATTTACAAGCATTGAGCCACGACAAAGCTAATAAATAATAACCAAGTAACTTGAGTAATTATTAATTTATGAGAAGTGCTTTATTTATAAAACTATGGTGACGCAGCGGGCCGCGGGACATCTGTCAGAACGTGGTTTGGGTACGTCGCGATCTATCCGTGACGTTTTGATTTCAATGTCTCCGATTTTTCTTCCGATATTCTTTAAAAAGCAAGGGATAATTTAGGCTAGTAATGGACAAAAATGCTCACCTGGTCTTATTTTGACAATTAATACCTCAACCTGAGTGAAGCACGCTGTCTTTTCTAGTGGTTTTACTAGATTTAGCAAGTAGCTGACGCGCTTACAATCAGATGAGGCATTTGCTCGTCTTATCTACCGTATTTTGTAGAAAATAAGGGCGAATGGTTTTGCTACGTTTAGCGAGTAGCTAACGCGCTTCCCATCAGGCGAGCTGTTTGCTTGTCTTGTCTTGCAAGTTTTGTAGAAAAAAGGGTTCCTGTGCCTATGTTTGGTATCTACAATACAAGTTTGATACCTTTTCTGTTAAATAATTGTGCAAACAACATCTTCAAAATCTTACAACAATCAACTTCAGATCAGACTGCTTTGAAAGTCCACGGAATATTCGTACGTACGTTCGATGCTATGAATAAAACGTTATACAATAAATATCAGGAAAATAAACTATGCACATGTATATAAAGATAACATAGGGTCCTTTTTGATACAATTAAATCTTGAAATAAATCCACATATCACAATTAGCACACAATAATCATTAATTGTGTGCTAATTATAACAAAGTGTCAGCCGTTGATTTTGTCTACGTAAAATTAATTTCAAAGTAAAAAAACATTAAAATCTATCTATGTCTATAATATTTAATTATATTATCATGTCGGAGAAGTCATGTCGTGAGCTCTAACAAGGATTAAAGCGTCATCCAAAATCAGTTTTGGCGTTAAAATGATTTAGTCGAAGACTTGTCCGCTGAAATTTATGGTTCTACCATCAAAAATAGACGTCCAAATTACATTCGCCCGTACACACTACAATATACCAACACCTGAGAGGCCAACTTAACCTAGTCGCGTTAAGTTTACATTTTTTACTCACTCAAACAGTTTACACAGGTTATTACTGTACGGAATTATATTTTAGGGTGGTTTCTAATGGTTTTAGTGTATTTACGTCGCAATTAAGAGTGAAACTTGACTCGTACAATTGGTAACGAGCAATTTAAAGTTGATATTTTAAATGTCAAAGATTATGTTGTTTTACATCTTTAGATTTATGATGTTTTATAACTAGGTTAGTTAGTTTTGGAGGAACGTTCCTTTTTATTAATTGTGTATTAAATTACACGAGGTTAAGTTTATTTTGGAGTTGAAGAGTCGTGCTGTTGCTAGTTTAATTGGTAACGATTAAGGTAAAGAGTAGAGACATATTATGTAGGTGTTTCATTGTAGACGTTGGAATTATACCTTCTTTGCTCCCAAGTCAAAAATGAATATGTAACAGTTTAATTGAATTCGAGGTTCAATTAATAATGGGAAGGTGCTCTATATTTTTTATTATTTCATTTTGATTAAAATCTAGGTACAAATCTATTACATGGATAAACTAGAAGTCTACTACATTATAGTACATACGTGCAATTATCCAGTTTTTCTCGCTAATTCTTCGATGAACAATACCTGATTGCAGCGCATGCAATACAAAATGACATACGAGCAAATGAGTTACCTAATGATTTAATGCTATAATATAATTGCCAGTACGGTTTAGCATCTAAGATATTAAAAGAATGCTCGTTGCATTGCCTAGTTAAAAAAATGGAGATCAGCGAACGAAGGGATGGTTGGACATGTAGAAATTTGAATCCCCATAAAAAGGTAACAGCAAATTGTCACATAATATCTGTTAGAATATCACG
>NC_051132.1:15339758-15361656 GCF_014839805.1 Manduca sexta
CGAATTTAGCACTAAAATTCCATAAGTCAAGATTTGTGAATTTTAGGAACGGTATTTTCTTCGGGTCCACTTTCATTCTTAATCATTTTTATACCTTGAAGGTAGGTATTTCTTTAAGGTATAAAAATGTTTATATAATTTTGGTTTATAGATAAAATTAACAGCCACTGTTTGTCGTATGTTTAAACTTTAACCACCTTATTACAAAAAGACAGCTTCATACTGGGTTTAAGCCAAGACCAGTCTAGATTTGTTACGGTTAAGTAAGTTCTCGGACTAAAATTCATTCATTACAAATCCAAGACCAACCGAGAATTATTTAGTATAGAAGATAGTTCCCGGTTAATTAGCATCCACAGATTATAAGCAAAAAATTACAGCAATCAATTGATTTATTCACTCGGCGTTTGACGCACTGTTCCTTTTAACGAGAGAGACTCGGTCGTAAAAGGGTCAATACTAGTCAGTGATAATTTTTTTCGAATCTTTTGTCCCTAAGCCATTGCTGTCTACGATTCGAAGAAACGTAACAGACCAACTTCCAGATTTATGGCGCAGAAGTAAACACAGTTATTGCAAATATTATCGAGATTATTAATCAATACGGTATTCTCGCGGAAATAGGGCTGACAACACGGACGTAGGCAAGTTTTAGTATCAGATAAGGTTTGTGTATTGACGTTCATAAGCATTTGACATTGAATTAAAACTATTTTTCAGATTTTATTGTGGTTTTTTATATTCTAATTTATCCCCGTTTCAATTGACATTCATCAATAAACAATAGTTCAATACGTATTACCTACTATGCAACCAGGGGCGTGGCTGAATACGGCTAATAAGCCGTATAAGTGATACGGGGCCCCCGTGCTTTGGGGCCCCTCTTGGCACATATCTGCATTGATCTAAGCGGGCGTCCAAAAGTTCGCACTGCCTTTAAGAGCCCCCAAATTTTAGATATAGGATCCCTCTGTGGCAAGCTACGCTACTGCATGCAACACACGCCCTTCTCCCAACAAATCCTTAATTCTGAATGTAATTTATTTATTTAAGGACCTCCAACGAAGGATACACGGCATATAATAAATACAATGTTGTAGTATTTGTACAATTAGCAATGTGACGTGCCTCTTAAATTATAGGAGACCACAGCATGCAAATTTATATATTAGTACAGCAGCAAAATAACATAAACATACAGTAGTAAATAATTACATATTACTGCTCGTTCCTCAAGAACGTACCAACCCTAAAACCCACAAAAGTAAAACGGAACAACAAAAAAGAGATTTATACGCCATTGTAGTAAACCGCATCAATAGAATAAATAATTTGGAACCAATGAGCCGAAATCTTGGCATCGACACATCCTGTCGAATTTATGTTTGACGCTTTTTTTGGCTAACAATTGTTTAATTTCTGGATTGAAGTGTGTAATGACTGCCTCGGAGGCCTAGATGTAATGCGTATGCGGTACGGTTATAACCATGGCGCTTATATCCTGGGTTCAAGTCCCGGGGCGTGACAAAAATTAATGCGATATTTCCATCTAATGTGTTTTTTTCGTCTTAAAAATTACTCTATAAATAGTATTAGGACGAAGAGAGAAAATTAACTTAATTTGCAAGAACCTCTCTACGGACGGATGACTCCTCCAAAGACATCGCAATTAAGAATATAATATTACTGATAGTAATACATTCTTACAGTCCTGATCACTCTAGGATACAAAGTTTTCCGTAGCGAATATCAGAAATTATAAGCAACAGCTTCTCTCACCAACTAATACTGCTGGTGGTAGGAAATATTGTATATCCGCCCGGATATCGACCAACGTACACAAAGTATACCACTATAGTGGCCCACATAAGTGTATCGCGTTCTGGGATCAGCCTGTGTCTATCCAGTTCTAACAGGCCGGCATAATTGTGTCGACTGCTGAGGGGTAATCATCTCTTATTCGTCCACATTCTATTGGCCTCCATTCCACTTGACATCAGGTGAAACGGGTACACACTGCCATGTCCATTTAAATAATAATAATTAGAACTTTACGGACATACTTTGCATAAGTCGAGTGTTGTATGTATAATCTGTATTTAATTATCTCAGTGCTAGAATTTTTAAAGTTTATAGGAATTTTACGTGAAGTCTATTATGATTAGGCAATTCAGGAAGCTCTATTCAAGCAAACATCTTAGATAATCGCGATATAGGTAATATTGAGTCTCAAACCGTATAATCCGCTAAACGTTCCGATGAATAAGAAATATATTAAGTAACATAATACAATCTGATGCCGATACGAACACAGATAAGGCGTAAATCAATAATTTTAAAATTTAACACTTATAAATTTGCACACGATTTAATACATTTACCGCATCAATAATGTAACTATATACGGCGAGGATTTTAATTTATCTTTGGCAGTGACATCTTTCTTTTGTGCCGTGAGATTAAGAGTCAAGTAAGGATCGGATGGCTTGAAAGAGTTCCGTATGTTTGTAATTGTTTCTTTAGAGCTTGGTGATCAAATCTTGAGTTATTGATATTTGTACATGTTACTAGGTCTCTCGCATCTGACAGTCTATGGGGTAGGTACCACCGCAATGTCCATTTGTCCCGTCAAGTAGTGTGTAGTCACTGCTGTATTCCGGTTTGAAGTTTGTTTGCTAGACATAATGAGACTTAACATCTCATGTCTTAGGGTGGCGAGCGTAGTGGAATACCCAACAATACTTTATAATTCAAGGTGTTGGATGATGTTACTACTGTTTCCATTCTATGGGGCGAACGGCAAGCTCGTCTCGTCATTCAAAGCAATCAAAAAAAAAATAAGTTATGTGATTGTACGGAGGTTTGTTCTTTAAGAAAACATGTTAATAGTATTTTAGAAGTAATACTTTGGTTATCAGAAATAAAAATACTTGTTTTTTGAATAATCCCCATTAATGATACAAGGCTAATGACAGATTAGTTGGTAAAAGTAGACGGAGTGAATTAAATATATTTTTAGTTAATTATTTATAATTCATTTTTGTTACAATAAGTGCACCAGATATGACAATTCCATAATAATTAATACTATCTTCTAACGAGAGTGTAAAATGTCTTAAAAGTTTCTTGCTTTGTCAACATTGATGATTAAAATTACGATGCACTGGTAGATGCGAAAAATAATGACAAATGACAAAGCTCAAGGACCCCTAAAAGAGTCAACCAAGGGGACACTTTATTAAATACCAATTATACATACGACAGCACTCGACTTTGCCTCTTCACAATGCATGTTTTCGTACATCTGCCCGTTTTTATCGGCAAAAATTACAAAAGAATTTGAAGACTCCTTGAGGCGTTAAATTTTGAACGAATGGACTAAACACAATGGATGCTTACGCTTTGTGCGCATCGGTAACTTCGTGGAGTGTGTTTTCTTAGAAATGTATATATAAAACGGATTTGTAAGTATGTCCTTGCGTTTGTAGAAATAATGATTGACTAAAATACTTGGGCAAAGTTATAAATACTATATTGAAATAAAACTATTTTACAGATTTATTGCGGTTATTTATATTATTAATTGCTCCCGACGTTTCGAAGACAGCAGCCTTCATGGTCACGGGGGGACTGAGGTGTTAGCCGAAAAGTCAAAGTTGTAATATCTATCTACAGCTATACCTATGTTAGATTTAATATTGCTAAGTATGCTATATAATTGTACTGTAAACTACTAGAATAAATTTTATGCTATTAGCAATAATTTTAGTCACTGTTTTGCCATTCTGTTAGGCTAATTGATTACAAAATGAATTATAAATAATAATTAGTTACAATACTATTAAAGTGGTTAAAGCTTTACTCTAATTTAAAAGATCAAATAAATATTACAAGCAAAATATACAAGATTATGGACGTTCATATTTCCATATAGCTCTAAATATAAATACAACATTATATTACTTATTTATTTATTCACATAATTATTGGCAGAACATGTGCAAAATTTAATTTTATATTTACATAAATAGAAGCGTATAATTTAGACATTAGTTAATTTTAACGAAATCTTTTCAAAATACCCGAGCAAAGCCGACAGCCGCACCTAGCTGCGTAATGTCCAAAATTTGTATAGCATTGTACGTTTAGAATGGTGGTTAGAAAAAACGCCCGCAGCGCACCAAAGTTTCTCGAAGTAACAAGATACGTCAATTATTAAGGTCTTTCCGCGGTCGAGTTTTAATAAATTCCCAACTTGTCCGGTTTGCAAAGAGTATAACGTTACGCGAATTCGTTAATGACTTTGTAATTTTATATTTTGAAGTAATTTTTTTTTGGTGGAATATTTCGAATTGTGGTACTATTTGTTAGAATTATGTGTAGGTTATTAGCAAGCTGGATTTGTGTGTTTTAGTAAGTGTTTGCTGTAAATTGTGAGGCCTTAGATCGATTCCTTGATCTAATAGTGTTTTTTTTCCCTGGATTTGTACTGTGTTGGATACAAATATTAAAAGCTTATATTCCCGAGGAAGTAGAGGGGGTTAACTAATGCGATAATATTTCACAAAACGTATTTGCATTTCATGAAACTCCAAGAACCAAGCCGTGAGCCATACACAAATTATAATTGTAGTCATCATGTCTAATAGCTTTTGCTCGAAACTTCGTCCGCGTGAATGAGTTTTCGGGATAAAATACCATATTATATTTTCCCGAGATATAAATTGATAATATGATTTGATTTTAGTATAAATATAAAATCAAAAACAAAGTCAATAAAAAAATTATTAATACTAGTAATATGAATGACTCATGCAAAAAAGACATGCAAGACCTGATCTTCAGAGGTAAACACCGCTAAACCAATGACCCGATACATTACATCCAAAACTTCAATAAACAGATTAAAATAACACCTCACAATAGCATTCATGCATTTATCTTAAAAGCCCGTACATTTAATAACCTTAAAAAACAAAACAAAACAGATTTATTATTATTGATCCGACCACACGCGTATAAAAAAACTATAAATTACATTGAAAAGTGACAAAAATTACTCTAAATGTAACTGATAGCAGGAGTTATGTGTTCTCTAACACCTTCGGGGCAGGGGCGGATTTAGAAGTACTTAGTGTGGGTTGTGAACCAAGGATAACCATCAAATTCTCAAGTAAACACATGAAGAACTATGTGTTTGCGTGTTACAATTTCAATAAAAAAATTCTGATTATACTGTTGATGGTTGTATAAATTATTTTTGTGATCAAACTAGTCACTTTTAATTTAATTTACATGTATCATTAACAAAGTATTGTATTAAAGCCAAATTACCGCCGATTTCAATACACGAAGCTAATAGCTGTTTTCGACCGATTGCGAAAATGGACCAATCAAAGTAAAGTATTTTTACAGACTTACAAATTACTTATTATGATTGGTTTATTTTGGGAACCAGATCTCAGATTCAGATTACAATCGTTTATTAAAAACGAACGATTTTATAACGATCCCCACCCGGTAACTTAAGGTGACGCGAAGATGAACAAATTGGCGCATAAAATAATTGAAATAAGATACAATATAAATAACATTGCCATGAGTCGCTTAATATTTTACGGTATTCCTTCCAATATAATATTACGGTGGTAGCGATAAAATTTAACTTAACGAATTCCTTCATATATTCAACTTAAATAAAGGCTCGGTATACGATTCTTTTTGACCCCCATTTTATTTTAATTCCTTGATGCCTCCCATGCTGTTATCTATAGTTTAAGTGTGAACACGATGTAGCCGTACAATTATTACGTTATAGTACTGTGATAAAGTATTTCTTTGTTTCTTTATTTATTAGTTTTCACGGAGTTTGGTCTGAAAGCATTGTAATGTGTGAGTAAAATAGTATATTGATTTTCTTATATGATCTTTTTGTTGTCTTAGCAGGAGCTCTAAGTTTCTAATGAGTTTTTTTTTTCTAATGCAGCAGGGACCAAATTATAATTACATGGTCTGAAACGAACCCAATTGTACCGTAATAGAATGTATATACATATATTATTGCTTTGAATGAAAAGACGAGCTTGCCGTTCACTCTGATGGTAAGCGTTACGACCGCCCATAAAAATCAGAAACACCATCCAATACCTTCAATTATAAAGTATGGTTTGGTATTCCATTTCGCTCGCTATCTTAAGGTTATAGCTTAAGGTCCATTTTTCATACATTTTGTTTCACCTTTAATCTGGGTAAGTAAACAAGTATTGACAAGTAAAGAATTTAAATTCACGTCTAGTTAGTGATTAGTTCCCGCAGTTGAAAGAAAAACGTAAAAATAATTAATATGCATGGATATTTCGGCCTTTAAAATTTCGTCGTATTAAATTCAATACTTGTTTAGTTACCCAGATTAAAGGTGAAATAAAATGTATGAAAAATTGACCTTAAGCTATAACCTTAAGACATGAGATGTTAAGTCTTATTCAGTAGTTACACTGGCTACAATGTCCTTCAAACCGGAACACAACATTGACTAGACATTGCTGCTTAGAGGCAGAAATAGACATTGTGGTGGCACCTACTCAGGCCAACTCTCATATATGACTGACCAACCACCAGTAATATAGTACTCCAATCGGGAAAACTACATTTGCAATCAAAAACATATTTTTAGATATTTATTCACGTACTTATACTTCATTTTATTTGTTCAGCGTTTATGATTACAATTAATGTTACCACTTAACACTGCATGTTTTCTCAAATCGACACCATAAACACTATACTAATTCTGCAATGAATCCTATAGCAAATTATGAATTTAATAATTATGATAGATCAAAATAAGGGAGGCCCATAGACGCAGTGCCTTCCTCATTTGGCCGGGTTATGGCAGACGGGAGATATTATTGATTTTACACACAGACTAATAGAAATGATGCACGTTAATGTGAATGATATTTATAGCACTTTTAATTACTTTAGATTACGATTTTATTACTATTTAATGCTTTACTTTAATAGCTTGCTTTACGTCTTATTAAAAACGTTGTGAAATATTTCTGTGCCTTACTATAGATGACATAAAATTTTTATGTCACTAGATCAATACTTAACCATTCTGTAACCTCTCAACCTTTATTAGTATAAGCCTATTTTTTATTACCTGTTAAGTGATGTGTGACAATGCATGTTGAGGTTTGGATTGACAATTCTTATAAGAGTAATTGTGGTTTGGAGTCCAATAGCTGTTATTGTATTGTATGGTTATTCAGACTTGTGCCTTAAAAATCCTTATATCTTCTACCCAGACTAGCATTTTGGTGAATCTTGAAGGCAACCTTAATGTTGTGGCAACGTATATTATTGGAAATGGACTGAGAGTTCTATTCTTAATTTAAGCATCAATGTAATACGCAGTTTAATTTTTTATTCGTGCGTAACGTTATTGGAAACGAGAATTTAATTCTTAGTTTAAGCATCAAAGTATATTATGCTCAGTTTATTTTTTTTTTTATTCGTGCATGGAAAAGTGTATTTACTGTACCTAATGGTAAGTGGAATGGTGTCCAATAGAATGTCGACTGATGAGGGATGATTACTCTTCGGCAGTCGACATAATTCTGGCCTGTTAGAACTGGATATATACAGGCTGATAGCGGAACGCGTCACACTAACGTGAGCCACTATGGCAGATTTTGATACCTTGTCTACGGTGCTTGCTATGCAGGCGGATATATCCTACCACCTGTTTAGACTAGCAAGTTCTTGCAGCAATATATTACGCAAAATCTTTCAGATGCGTTTACATTAGTTGCAATATTTTAATAGTTCCAGCCTCATATAATTACCAAGTCTTGCAAGCTTCAAAATTAGTGAAATCAGCTTGGTGGATTAGCACGGTAAAAAATATTTGCGGAAGTCGACTTCTGTAAGATTTCTTACTAATCTTAACCTCGATTGAGTTTCCTAGGACTTGCTAAGAATCTTTTGGTCTAGATTAATGAATATTATCAGAGCCAGTATAGTCGCTATGCCATGTTAGGCAAAAAAATATTCGTTAGACAGATAAAATTGGATTAATTTACTAGAAAACACCAAACCTTTCTTCATTTTGCTTTCCACACTTTATTAACAAAAAATTTCCTAAACGTAATCTAATAAGTCAAGTGAAGTGTTAATTTTTTTCACCGAAAATTCATTTTACCTTTTTCATCCAAGAAAATTTGTTTAAATTTTCACATGGCATTTTTTTGTTTACCTTCGTCTGAGGCGAAGTTGCTAAAGGTGACTTTGTATAACCTTTTATAGTTACTAGGCTTTCGTTTACACGCGCTATTTCCAGTCTGATAGGATTAGGGATACCTATAAGAAAAGAAGCTATAGATCTTACCTAACTTTGATCTGACGCATTGAAAATTGCTTTGGTATAGTAGGTGGTTGCGGACGGCATAATTACTGTTAGGGGACCTTGTTCTCCTTGCTTTTCTATACAAATATGCAAAGTATAAAATAGTAAGAGCAGGCAAGGCCCTAGGCACATCTTGGGGCTTTTTTTTATTGTTTTGAATAACAAGACCAGCTTTCCGTTCGCCTGATGGACCGCGCATAAACAGTAGAAACACCATCCAACACCTTGAATTTGTAATTAGAAGTATAAAAATCAGAAACACAATCCAACACCTTGAATTACAAAGTATTGTTTGGTATTCCACTGCGCTCGGCTACCTGAGACATGAGATATTAAGTCTCATTATGTCCATTAGTTACACGGGCTACAACGTCCTTCAAGCCGGAACACAACAGTGACTACACACTGCTGCTTGGCGTCCGAAATAGACTATGCGGTGGTGCTTACGCAGACGGACTCTCACATATGAGAGACCTACCACCAGTAAAGGAGCTTAAGCTTAACCCGGCGAGCGTGTGGCGGGGTATGTCATACCCCCCATGTTAATTACTGGCGTATATTTTTTGTGCCTGACTTTCAAACTTATAGTCTTTTTGAGTAGCTGGAGTTACAGGGTTGCGGAAGGTAATAGTGGGGTGATCACAGTGTCGCGGCAACCTGCATTCGAGTTACACGCTTGCAAACTGAGTTCGGGTACGTGATACCCCGCCTCATAGCTGGTGTGACAAAACTAAAATTGCTTTTTCTGCTATTTTAACTTATTTTCTTTGTTTAATTGTAGATTTTAATAGAAAATGGATGTTGAAAATAGAAAAAACAACTTCGGTCTATGATAGAAGATGTACTTACTAGAACAGGGTTTCGCAAACTTTTATTTAGTGCGGACCACTAATGCCACCTTATGCGACCTTTTTTGCGACCAAAGTCGTAATGTTTGGGTTGATGTTGTTCAGTTGGATTCTTAAATTTGTTTTTACTAGCAGTTTACTTCTGTATTTATTTTTAGATATACAAGAGTGCAAAAGCGTGCACTTTATAGTTTTTCTTTTAACTTTTATTTTACTTGCGGATCCCTGAGAGGGGCCCACGGGCCCCCAAGGGTCCTATGTTTCGTGAAAATCAGGGCAAAGACACTAAATGGACCGATTTCATCCGTAACTTAGGCTTGGCTTTAGTTTACGAACACCTGAAGATGTGAAATGACAAAAAATATATATATTTCGATTTATATACGTCAGAGAATTTCTTTCCACATCAACGAATCACTTTCATCGACTCAAAATATTCCTGGTCATTTTATTAGATGTAGAGATTACCCCAACAAAAATAATCATAAGACAAAATACTCATGAACAAGCTGAGGAAAGGCTATTAGTGTGGAGCATGCAATGTTTTTTGCAAAACTGCACAGATTTTATCTCCAGTTCCTAAGATGTTCCTAAATTTTTTTGTGATTTTTTTTTAGTTTATAAAGAATATTATTTCATATTCTATCATACGGTTAAGTTTTTTTTATCATAAAACTGGTTTTACTTTAGTTCCTTTTAGTTTTTAAGAGACTGAAAGTGTTTGTTTGAAATTAAAAGTGACTTATTTCCATCGAGGTAAAAATATGTCATACCCTGCCTCATACTTCTTGTTACATTTTTTCACCACATGCTAACCGGGTTAAGGAAAAAAATGCAGCATTATGAAATGCAATAAGTTGTTGCAGTTGAATAGCTTAACGATGATACCAACCTGAGGCGGCAATGTTAATATAAGTTAACGATTGGAAAGTCCTGCTGATGCGATCATACTAAATTTGTCAAAAACGATAGCTAATTTCGGTACGATTTTACGATTCCTATAGGATTTTACGATCGTTAATTAATTACAAATCAAATACCCCATCTGGGCGAGCCAGTTCGCGCATGATGCAGAAGTACTTGTATACTTTTAGCACTTAGTTTCACATGGTTTCTCAGCATCCCTTTAAGTACAATATACCACGATCCTATACCATTCACGCACAAATTAGTACATTACTTTTAATAAGTCAGCACAATGTACTTCAGTATTCAATGTTCATTATTTGTTAACGAGTTACCCCGTGTTGGGGCGAGGGCCTATAGGGACGTAAAGGTGGTGTTGCCAGTCCGTTTTTAAAATTACCTATAATTTAAAAAGAAGGACAAAAAAATATCGGTTCGCGCCGTTTTCATTCAATATCGAGCTGTCGCTTCTCGAATACTGAAACAGTTCCCTCCTATTTTGAGGCAAATTGTTGGAAGTGGTCTACATCCAGCGACTTCCTGCGACCTTCATTAGATCAAGCAAGGATCGGCCCAGACGAGCAAATCATACTTGATTTCATCTTTCTCACTTTCAACCGACTACACTTCTTCCAGTGCAATCTTCATCACATCCTTAATGGATACATTATTACTATATTTAAAATACACTATAAAAAGTCTCTCTCAATCAAAATTTTAAATACCATTAAGACGACCTTTACTAGTCATTACAAATTAAAAGATAAACCATTAAGGTTCAATTTACCTTACATTACCTTGATAAGAAATAAATTAAGCAACAGCTATACACCTAGCAACACTACGCAAAGGGTACGCGAGTTCCCCCGTAATTAGAGAATTATAGAAAAAAGTAGGCTTTGCATGCTCCACGCGTGAAAAATTACGGCTTGCAAATTATATTGCGGTATATGGGGTAATTTCATAAGTTATTTCCTATTCGTATCGAGCGAGTCGTTCATGCTTGTAGTAACTTGTTGAGTCTATAAACCAGTAGAATGCGTTTCAAAATCAGTTTCGCCTGTAAATTAGATTTTAGTTGCAACCCTGAACATGATAGTGTTCAAAAATAATAGTATCATTGTATACTTGTAAGTAATTAGGACTTCTTCTATCCATTAGTTGCAATCCAGACACGAGAAAGTTTTATCCAAATACAATAGTTTCATTGTATACTTGCAAGTAATTAGGACTTGTTCTATGTGCCAAATTTCATCTAAATCTATTCGGCAGTTTCTATACTTATTTTTTCCAAATATCCAAAGATATCCACAAAATTGGAATTATGTGCTGATTTTTAAAGTCTCTCGCCCAATTAGTCTTAAAATTTCTTCTCCAATTCTGTTTTGTCCATTCCAATTGGAATCGAAAACACCTGGATAGATGAAAACACTTCGATTTCACCGGTATCGATGTATCGCATTAAAAAGTTTTAATTCAAAAACTTCGACATTTTGCACGACACCTGAAATGATCGAACACTAAGCCGACTTCGCGATGAGAAAACATTACAAACTGTTTTATTGAAGTGCTTTGGAGGGTAATAGATAAATTATTGGTTTTCTGTCTCGAATTATTTTATTATGTAACCAAATTAGGAGAGGAGCGAGGTTTCTTGCTTCTAGTTAGCCTGACTACCCAAAAAGTAGCAGTTGGATTAGGTAAGTACATTAAATAAACGCGGTACATTAGATGTTAAGTCTCATAATCCCCAGTAATTAAACGGGCTACAGTATCCTTCGAACCGGAACACAATAATGCTTGTAGTTACATTTAAAGTGTGCAGAAATTGAAGATCTTTATTTTCCCTTAAATTAGAACATTCAGTTATAAAACCTAAATAAACAATATATATTTTTTTGTATGTTTGATCAATCCGTTATATTCACTAAAATGGCTGATTTGTTTTTAATTAAACTTTAATTATAAGTTAATAATTAGCGTTATATTAAGATATACTACTATATATATACTTTTACACAAAATTACGAGTAGATCGGCGATCAAAAGCAAGTAATGTTTTATTTTATTCCGTCGCACGTTTACCCATCTCGGGTAAGCCAATACAGTCTCTCAGCTGTTTTCTTTAAATCTAGGTTAATCTGGATCTCGTTGCTCGAAGACAGTAACTTGTAACTGAAACTTGGGAAGCTACTGGGGTAAATATGGAATAACAATGGAAACAGTAATCCAGCTTTGTGTAGGAGATAATAGAGTCCAAAATAGACATTTACGTTTTATATTGTTATGATTAAATATTTTTAGACACTCAAGGGTTCATAAATATGATGCACTCAATACGTAGTAACATAAATAAATAAATTAAACGCTTTATTCATCATGTAGGCGAACATAATTGTGCTTATGATAAGTCAAAGTACATGAGAATATTTAATTATTACTGCAATTAAGTCGCTTATATAACTACAGACATTTTATATTGGATGTAGTAAGTGCATGGCTTAATTCATTGCCGAAAAAAATATTCAAATACCTAAGGGACTACACGAATAAAAACACAGTAAGTAGATTAGATGTTTCTAATTTAATGTTGTAATAAATAGGTGTGTTTGTGCAACTCAAACATGGCAGAAGTGAAACCTTTGAAAAATAGCCTATATGAGATGGATATAGAGTATCCGGAGTATTAGAATAAATGTACGGTTATTATTTTGCATAGTACTAAAAGATACTTGCAAAAGTATTTTATCAATGAGATTAAAATATTCACATAAATAATGCTTTATAATACGCAGGCGTAAACACATATTGTATTGAACACATACTAACAAAATAATAAAAGGATGCAAAATATAGCAGGCAAATATTTTGACGCATTTTCATTTAATTGAGTTTGCAATCACAACAATTCTACAGAACACACTTTAAATAAAAATAATTTTAACAAAAAATTAAACCGCCTTCAAAAACCACTCAAAACCAAAAAATAATTTCACATAACAAGTATATATTGGATACCAATTTTGAAGTCGGTGCCTAATTAAAATTGCTAGTTAGCTATATTTGTTGCATAGTCCATCTATGAGCTAAATTTCTTTCAAATCAATTAAAAGGAGTAGGTTTGCGTGTACTACAACATACACAGTGAAAGGTGTAATACCAAGCACATGTATGGTGTTTCATCTTTTTATTTCCTCTTCTTTCGAGGTAGGGAGTGTAATACACCCACATTTGACCAGCTATATGTAACAGGGGAAGAATTTGGGTAGTGTACAGTTCACCAATTTAAATATTTCTTTAATAGGTTCCATTTGCTGTGCTGCGGCGATGTGTTTATCTCCGGTGACGATCTGACTTGCTGACTTTGTACGTTGGCAGCACGTTGTTTTCGTATATTCGTTAATTTATTTATCTAGCTTAACTAGCAATTTTAATTAGGCACCGACTCCAAAATTGGTATCCAATATATACTTATTATGTGAAATTATTTTTTGGTTTTGAGTGGTTTTGAAGGCGGTTTAATTTTTTGTTAAAATTATTTTTATTTTTTGCTTATTTGTGTTAGTAAAAATAGACCGTCTCAATGGCATAGTTGTGTTTTGCTCACGATACGACTATCGCGCTGAGGAGTTACACCTCTGAGTACCACTGAAAAGGGGAAAAGGTGTGATGCTATATATATGTATGTATAAAGTAGATTCAAGCAAACCTAACGCAAAAACACAACTGATATTATTTGGCTCACAGTAGAACTATCGCGCTGTGGTGTTACACCTCTGCCTACCCCTGAAAAGGAGAAAAGGTGTGATGCTATATATATGTATGTATGTATGTAAGAAGTAGAGTCAACTAAACCCAACGCAAAAACACAACTAATGTGTTTCGCTCGCAGTACGACTATCGCGCTGAAATGTTACACCTCTGCCCACCTCTGAAAAGGGGAAAAGGTGTGATGCTATACATATGTATGTAAGAAGTGGATTCAAGCAAACCTAACGCAAAAACACAACTGATATTATTTGGCTCGCAGTAGAACTATCGCGCTGTGGTGTTACACCTCTGCCTACCCCTGAAAAGGAGATAAGGTGTGATGCTATATATATGTATGTATGTATGTATGTATGTAAGAAGTAGAGTCAACTAAACCCAACGCAAAAACACAACTAATGTGTTTCGCTCGCAGTACGACTATCGCGCTGAAATGTTACACCTCTGCCCACCTCTGAAAAGGGGAAAAGGTGTGACGCTATACATATGTATGTAAGAAGTGGATTCAAGCAAACCTAACGCAAAAACACAACTGTTATATTTGGTTCACAGTACAACTATCGCGCTGTGGTGTAACACCTCTGCCTACCCCTGAAAAGGGTAAAAGGTGTGATGCTACATATATGTATGTATGTAAAAAGTGGAGTCAACTAAACCCAACGTAAAAACACAACTAATGTGTTTCGCACGCAGTATGATTATCGCGATGAAATTATACGCCTCTGCCTACCCCCGACACGGGGAAAAGGTGTGATGCTATATATATTTATGTAAAAAGTAGATTCGAGGAAACCTAACGCAAAAACACAACTGATATATTTGGCTCACAGTACAACTATCGCGCTGTGGTGTAACACATCTGCCTACCCCTGAAAAGGGGAAAAGGTGTGATGCTATATATATATATATATATATATGCATGTATGTAAGAAGTAGAGTCAATTAAACCTAACCCAAAAACACAACTGATATGTTTCACACACAGTACGACTGTCGCGATGAAATATTACGCCTCTGCCTACCCCTGGCACGGGGAAATGTGATGTTATGCTATATGTATAAGTATGTGAGAAGTACAGTCAACTAAACTCAATGCAAAAACATAACTAAATACGTCACAGGAAAGCTAAATTCGCGATTTCGTTTTCTTGGACGACATAATTATTCTAGTTTTTAAATTTTAAAACCAAACTACCAAAGCGATCTTGAAAAAGAAAATATGGGACCAATCTGGAGAGAAATTCTTTCGAATAAAAAAAGAATTTTCCAAAGCGGTTCATAAATGAGCGAGTTCTGAGGTAACAAACATAAAAAAAAAAAATTCACGTCGAATTGATAACCTCCTCCTTTTTTTTGAAATCGGTTAAAAAAAACAGCAAATATGAATTGAAGAACCGTCTTCTTTTTAAGTAAAAAATACAATGGCGTCCAAGTTTTCTAGTTCATAAAAACAAAGTATACATAACCCAACTACTTAAACAGTTTTATCTAATGAACATATTTTAATGACAATATATTTAATCCAATGGGACAGACTAGAAAATACAGACTGAAATAATGAAGGAGGGAAATTCCTTACGTGTCCAGACGTCTAAATGGTCCCGGGATAACGTCCATGAGTTATGCGATATTGGGGTAATTATACATTTATTATAGGGTTGATGCATTCTATTAGGGGTAATTTGTATACGGATCACGGAAGGTTTGATTTTTCATTCAAACACTATTGAACGTGAAATTTTACAATATATAGACACTAAAAAGGTTTACCAGGATAAATATTTTCATGGAGTATTGGGTATAGCAATCAGAAGTAGTATAGTTTCCTATTAGGGAAAAAAAATCAAAATCAGTTAGTGGTTCCTGATATTAGCGCTTTCAAACAAACTCTTAAGCTTTATATATTAGTATAGATTTGAATTGGAATAAATTATTTTATCCAATATACATAGAGGTAGATGGATACACATATAATCAAATTGAAGACGCAACATTAAATTGGGGTAAAAAATCTAGACAATATATTGTATTAAGTTTACTTAAGGTTATAGCTTAAGGTCCATTTTTCATACATTTTGTTTCACCTTTAATCTGGGTAACTAAACAAGTATTTACAAGTAAAGAATTTAAATTCACGTCTAGTTAGTGATTAGTTCTCGCAGTTGAAAGAAAAACGTAAAAATAATTAGTATGCATGGATATTTCGGCCTTTAAAATTTGTCGTATTAAATTTAATTTACCCAGATTAAAGGTGAAACAAAATGTATGAAAAATGGACCTTAAGCTATAACCTTAAGACAGTTTTGTTTACAGCATAAATGGTCTATTCTGAACGTGGTACGTTGGCTTCCAGAAAACCGCGATCGGCTAGTTGTTTTGACTTGTACAATCTGTGAGATTTAGCTTGCCAATTCCAAATTTTTACTCCTCAAAAGTCAACAATTTAACAATTCCTCACGACTTTCACGCTGATGAACCACGAACTAGTTTAAGTATTAAAACTAAATAGAACACACAATTCAAACGGGTATAAAATATTTAATTATTGTTTAAAGTAATCCATTCATTAAAATGCCTACAAGAAAACCTCCTACTTAATATGTAAATCTATTTAAATCAAGCTAGTATTTACAACGATCCTTCATAATCACTTCCAATCCCACTTGTCCAAACCCCACATAATACAGACGTCATCTTTTTGTCGCCGATCCGTGGCACATGTTTTAAAATAATTTATCTTGAACAAACAATTTCGTAGCGAGCATTTTGATGATATTCCTAAATCCCGTCCCTAATTACCCACACGTCAAACAGGTGAAGTGGGTATAATACGTAATTACCCCAAAGAAATTGGGAGTACTGCGTGTTCTCGAAATGGATGAAACGCTTTCGAGTTTTGTTTGACTTCTGCCATTGGCACGTTCGGCCAGGCGAGGTATAAAGGTTTTTTTTTAGAATAAAATTAACACGACGTCCAATCAGATCCACCGTAGATCTGAATTCACTCATAATACATTTTATATCGCTAGGACCTTATAGTAAACTCAAACAAATGACTACGTATCACAACACCAGCTGCTCATGGTAAGCTCTAATAAATGACATCTTGTACCACAATACGTAAAAGTTAAAATATCTAGAACCAAAACGTATATTGGAAATATTGTTACTATCTGATTAGAGCCGAGCTGGACCTCAGCGGCCTCCATCGACTTTTATTAATATTTTTGTAGACTTTTATTAGTATGACGCGGCGCTTGCCAGTTCGAGGTCTCAACTCCAGAATCTTCGTCACTGGCATCAGTTCTGCCATATATGTGCCTTACCCACTGTCACTTCAGCTTGCTAATCCCATGGGCTATGTCGGTGACTTTCGTTCTTCTACGGATCTCCTCATTTCTGATATGACCACGTAGATAAACACCGTATAACAACTCTATAATACCTTGGGTACAAATCTAGTTGGATTATTGAAGCCTAAATCAAAACACGAGCTAATTTTTGATACGGTAGATAAACACCCTACACCGAGCCACCACTTAAAGGACTCTATTATAAAATTCACTGTTAGTAACTAAAAGCAGCGATAGAAATAAAACTATTTTTCGAATTTTATAGCGGTTTTTTATATTATACGGGGATCTCGCCCGTGACCACGAAGGCTGCAAAGTCTTCAAAACGTAAGGAGAAAATTATTAAAAAACCGCGATAAAGTTTGTATAATACTTTTATTTCAATCTCTAATATAAGAAATCATTATAGGCAGGGAAATAATTATTGAAATAAACCAAGTGACTAAAACATGAGAACCAATAGTACGTTCTAAGGTAATCACAGCCCCCCCTGCTATATTCGCCGATCAGTCAGGAAGAAACCCGAGATACGGTTACCATAGCAACGGCCCCTCACGATGTTTGCCCAGATTAGAAAACAGTTTGTATTAAACCATTTGTAACCTCATTTGCATACGTAGTGTTCAGATATCATCTGGAATTAATGTCTCTGATATTATTTCTACAAACAATTGTAGGTATTTGTTAGATTGCGTTATTGCTGTGCCCTTTAATGATACATCACCGAGACAGTCGACATTATAATTAGGGGAAAGTGGGGCGACACCGGATAGTTAAGAAAAGAACAAAAAAATTTTAGTTAAAACATTATATATTAAAAAAGTTAACATCACTTATCGTAGAACATACATAAGACATACCTTTGGCGCACGAATATCAGCGATCAATTATAATTATAGGAACTAGAACTGGTTTTAACAAAAAAATATATTTCCGGATTCACCCCATACCTATGGGTAAAACCGGATACGCATATTTTATCAACGAGGTGAATATGTATACTACAAAATAGCAAAATATATTAATTATTTACAATATTTGCATATAAAAAATAATATCTCTGGTGCAGAACATCCAATACAACCTTCATGAGGCACTCCACACTCTACTTCAAGCATGCCGTGTCACGTACCATACATCAGTGGACGTGGTTTGGCTGTATTTTCCCCAACAAATTAAAATTTTTGAATCCTCTGGACTATTTTCTTTATTTGATTTTTTACCAATAACCCTAGTCTTTGACTTTCTTTTTTCTTCTTCTTTGCCTTTATTTTACTAACTTGTAGCTAATACTTTTGACATCAGAAAATACACATTTTTTACTAGAAGGGCACTTTCGGAATACTTCGTCATAAAATTTTTAGATTTGATTTTTTAATGCGGTCTTGTAATGACGTCTTAGGTACATAATAGTTATGCGCTGCCAAAAGATATCCTATTCTGCCTTCTATAAAGGAATTAATTGCCAAAAGCATGTCTGACGCCGACCACTGTAGCCTATTTGATTTTTGACGTATGTCCGTGATATATTTAGGAACTGTAAAAAAATGAGAAAAGGTTAATAATTAGGTACAAAACACAAAATATATAATTAAACTAAATAAGTACTCAAAACATAAATCGAAACTTCGGTCACTAGGGTGAAACCGGATATCCGATACAACCCCGTCCGACTTCACCCCACAAGTACCATATTTGAAATAATATTTACCAGCACTTTTTTTAACTCAGAACAACACCTATTGTAGTTTTAATGCACTAATTATCCATGATATTGTAAAAAATACAACATTGTAGTTACTTATAACCAAAACCAATAAGAGTACGTCAAACATTAGAAAATAATAGATCACTTACCTGTATTATCGTTTTGTCGTATAAACGGGCGCGATGAGAGTCTTTCCTGGCCACCATTTGTAACCACACTAAGCGAGCGTTTATGAGTGTCGGTCGAAGGTTAAGAAGGCGATAGCAATATGCCTACTATGAAAATAGCCACTATCCACTTTTACCCCCTGTCCGGTTTCCCCCCACTTTCCCCTAATATAATTAGCTCCCAATGTCCAAGATGTCGTGTCATGTCAAAGATAATTACTGGCTAAATAGTATTATCCTTTGACCAACTTAATTGTGCCTGAACAAGTCTTTCTTTTTTTGCTAGGTAGCAATAGACATTGGCTAAACTCTCGCCAGAATCACACCACCTCGTTAGACATTGCGGTGATATATAACCCAGAACTCTTTCTAGTAGATAATAAATTTAAATGTCAAAATATTTCCCAAAATCTCCGGGTTCTTGGATTAACTTATGAGTCAAAAGCCGTGCAACCCCGCTCGTGCAAAGCAAACTGAATTTTAATATGCAAAACGACCGTTTGTTTTATGCTCCTTCAATTATGCTAAAATCTATTGATCGCTCTCAAATCCTGCTTAGACATGGTCTAGGTGCCCGCTGAAATATTAGATTAGTTCTGGTCTTTATCAAACCTTGCGGAACTAGAGTTGGTTTTGGGTCAGCAAGGATTATAAAGGATGGTTTCGTTAACGGCCAAATTATATTGTCCTTGGGTTTACCCGCGTGGAAGACTTTTTCCACAAAAGTCCTTAATACACTGTAGCGATTGTTAGCGCCATGTGCAGCGACACTGACGCCATCTATTTTAAAATTAGATCATAAATCCCATTAAACAGCAAATTACCGGAATAAAACAGCCAATGTGTTAATCCAAGACATGGTCTATATGTGTGCCAAATATCATTAAAAGTCGTTCAGCTGTATCTGCGTTTACTTTTAACAAACATTTTCACAACTATTTGCATTCATATTATTAAGATATAAGATTTTCAGGACTTAAGGTTTGTGCACATGTTTCTTAAGATTATTGACGACGTCTTTCTAATACAAATAAACAGCAGTGAATGCGATGTGTTGTAAGCTGAAGACGCGCATTTTAACACGCGCAATCACTACACGTTCTCAGGGCAAATAAGCATGTTAAAGTATGGAATTCTCTGAATCACGTTTACTGAGCGTTTAAGTTGCGTGTAGATCCTGTTCTTTTCTTCAGACGTGCACAATAAAGTGACTCCACTGCATCTAATGGTAAGTGGAGTGGGATCCAATACAAAATCGACTGACGAGAGTTGATTACCCCTCGACAGTCGACACAATTATGCCGGGCAGTTAGATATACACAGGCTATTCCCAGAACGCAACACACTTACGTGGGTTACTATAGCGGGTTTTAACACCTTGTGTACAGTGATCGCTATCTGAGCGGATATAAAATATATTCTTCCACTAGAAAATCGAATGGAAAAACATATAATTTGTCCGTCCCGTAACTATGAAAGCTTAAAAGTCTTCAAAAACTCAGAGATAAAAAATTTACAAAATCAGTTATTCTAACTAGGTAAAAATAAATACATACTCCTAAAAACACCGCTTAAGTACAGAAATGACTAAGCCTTAATCCTACTTACAGTTTCAAACCCGTAACAACTTACTAAAATAAATTATGAATCAAAGCAAATACGGTTCATTTTCCAACTAAATACATAAACATTTGAAGGAATCGAACTTACTACCCCCAACATTAAGCAACATCATCTGGCAACAATAAATAAATCCCTAACAACCAAAATCAATATCAAGGCGGCGGGCGGGGGAACTCGGGATAAAATGTCGCCTTCCACTTGTCACTTACGTATTTACTAAAGCTTTTTTTATAGTACGGAATTTTATAGTATACTATTTGACCCGACAGATGTTGTCCCGTCTCAACTATGAATTTGCAGCGCGCATTCTGTCAATCGGTGACAGTTATTTCAAACAATTGAAAGTTATATAAAATTTATATTTTCGTTGTTTTCTTAAATTTTCTAATTTTCCGCGTATTTTTTTTATTTTTTTTTTTTCAAAAGAACCTTCTCTTGTTGATAACAAACAGAACAAAAAAAAATATTGAAATCGGTGCAGCCGTTCACGCGTGATGGCGTGACCAAGGGAAATAGAGATTCATTTTTATATATACAATATAGACTATCAGAGAGATAATAATATTTTACTACTTTTCTCGCCTACTTGATCTACTTATCTTATGGGCGATCGTATCGCTTACCATCAAACGATCGACAAGCTCGTCTCGTCATTCAAAGCAAAAAAAAACCTAATAACTTAGTTGTAGCATCAACAATATTTTATTACTTTTGTCATCTAGTTGGTCTAGTAGTATCAGAACTGCAAACCGTGAGGTTCGTCGTTTGTCGACCTCTTTATGTAAGGTTTGCTAGCATGATTAGCTCAGGGCTACTTCTGGACAATCCTTAAGTTGTTACAGAAATTGACTGAATGAGAAAGAAGAAAAGTTAAGGATGAAATATTCTTGAAAATAAAGAAATATTTTATTCAGTTTTAGTAACATTATATATACAAAACAAATAATTAAATAAGACAGAAATTAAAACGAGATAGAATAGAAGAGAAATAAAAAAAAAAAAACAAAATGGATCCTGCGCAGCTTAATGCTACAGCGTGAACTAAAGTGCTGGTTTTTAGCTGAACCCAATACAGATTCCATTTTGTAATAAATAAAGATAGGTAAGATGGAAAA
>NC_051132.1:15362156-15401440 GCF_014839805.1 Manduca sexta
GTTGAGGCATATAAATTACTACGTGGTTCATTGTACCGAAAATTGCTAAATGAAGAACTAGGTCCTACAGAATGTGAGTGATTATTTGAAACAGTATTTGAACTAGCTCCCGGTTGTTCCAAATCTATTTTGTTTGATAGTCCCAAATCTTTGTTTAGGTTTAGTATTGGTTGATGGTTTTCTTTGAATGCATCGGAATACTTTCTCTCGGTTTTTGAATTGTGTGTGGAGCGACAATTTAAAAATTGGGATAACCCGAGATTTCTGATGTGGTTTTACTGAAGGGAGTATTTTATGTAGTTCTTTAGCACGATTATTAATTAAACCTTCAAATCTTGCTTCGCTTTCAGTTATAAATTCAAAATCTGACGAGTGGTAGCCGCTACAATCCGAATCGTACTTTTGATCTCTGGTACTGTCATTATTGTCAACTTTAATTGGTTTTGGAGATATCGTCTTTAGTAATTCTATATTTTCCAGCAAACATAATGATAAATCTTCTTCAGAACTTATTGATATGACATCATTAAGTTTTATATTTCCAATATCATCTTTGCTTTCTTCCTTTTCTTCGTTGTTGCAAGGATTACGTATATTATTGGAAGTGATTAATACTAAATCAGATTTAAGACCATTATTCAGTTCTGCACTTTCGTTAATAAAACAGTCTAGGTTGTTGCATGGATTACTTTGTATTGCATTTTTAATGAGATTATTTACACTGTCTAATGTCTCGGATTGTTGAATTATCTGAGAAGCACTATTTTCAGGTTTTGATGCAATACTATTATCAATAAACATGTTTTTCAACAAAACAGTTTTACTAATACATTCATCGAAGTCTAAAAGTCAGGATCCACTTTAATTACATTGTCTTGAGGCATTTTTAGATTATAGGTATTGTAGGGTGGTGATGATACTGATTTATAAATACTGAAGAAGCCCCTTTAATTAATCTTCCCAGAAATGAGATACTGCGAATTAAAAATATATCTTTTATAATATGTAATTACTTATAAAATTACTCACTACACCATGTGAAATACAAATCTTTTAACCACTTGTATACTTACTAATTTAATAAGTTGTTATTCCAATATTGAGGTAGGTACAGTACCTCCCAAATGAATAAGTGCTTGTAATATAATGAAACGTTGACATAGGTAGGCGCCTATATTAAATAGTTATACTATCAATATAAACACTTCTTCAATTGAGCTTCTTAAAACATTTCTTATTTATATTTATGAATTCACAAGCAAACGTTAATTACATAATATAATTTATGACGAAATTAACAAAATACTATTTTATGGCTGGTATAGGAAATGGCGGGAAGTTAGTTTTTATTTTGCCATCTGACAATTTGGCAAAGGAAGTTAAGTTTTAGGTTCATGTCCAAATAATTCTCATGAAAAGGAGGTTAATAAAATTCGAATTAAATAAAAACATTTTATTACATTATGAAAGTATTAACCAAATTGGATGTTACATACATTTTAAATGCATTAAAATGTCTAAAAGCCACACATAACGGCAGTGCGCTTAGTGATCAAGATCGTATTGCGTAACTGTAATGTATTCTGCCGTTCTTATGTAATTTTTATATAGCCAAATGTTTCGACAAAGATCTTTCATGTTTCTTACACCATAATAGCCTATAAATTAAAGATTTTTTATAATTAGGTATTTAAACTTGTCACTTTTTGCCAGACTTCTTTATTCCGCCTGAGGTCAAGGGACCTTTTTGAGACGCTTTCGCCTTCGCTTCCTGAAAGTAAATACATTCAAATGAGTGCTAGGTTTAAATTTATGATGAGAAATGTTAAAATAATGGTTTAATTAAATTTTCTAGATCTGCAAAAATAAAACAAATATTTTTATATTTTTAATACGTCATTTTTTAAAATTGCTTTTGATTGACAAAATGCATACTTTCTATAGCCCCAAGAACAAAAAAAATATCTGATTACTTTCAGATTAATATTATAGTATATAGTAATACTGGAATTATATGGTTAGCATTAACATTTTAAAGTTATATATTAGTGATGCAATCAGTTGGAGTCATCAATTATGAACACTCATAACTAATTTAGCTTACAATGTATATAATATACTAACCTGTAAAGCTTTTTGTTGCTCCTTAAGTTTTTGTTTTAGGGCTAGATCATCATCGTCTAACTCTTTAGATTCCTTCTTGGGAGCCTTCAGCGGCTTCTTCTTACCACCTTCACGGCCTGACATCTATACATATAAAGAGGATAACCATATTAATATTATTATACGAAAAAAAAATTGAAAGTAAATAAATGAAGGAAAGGAGATGCTTAAAATTAAAATCATATACTTTTTTTTAATATAGTGTGCTAAGAATCTTATACCAGGTTATCTCTTATGGTATGTGAAAGTTATAATATATATTGAACTTATGTTTCCACATATTGTGATATAACAAATTTGAGATATTTTCTAATAGTTGTTACCTGAACTCTTGGTCTCAATAAAATTACTTTTGATTTTTTAAAACAAAAATTATAAAATTGCTTGAGATAAAAATAATGTGCAATATACAATACTGCAAAGCTTACCCCTTATTCCTAGACGTTTTGATCTAAGGATGGAGTAAAGCTGTGATAACAACACTCTTTCTTAGTGCTGGCGGCATGGCAGCCTTTGTAGTCGTATAGCCATAGGGCTGTCGTGATTGGCTAATATTGTTGTATCTCAATATTAGCCATTCACAACGATCCTATGTCTGTTATAACAGCTTTACTCCGTTCTTAGTTAAAAATCTATGAATAAGGGGGTTAGAAAACAAATTAAAAGTAATGTAAAAGATAAGTATTTATCTGTACATAAAAAAATCTACTCACAATTACTATGTAACAGACCTTAGTACTGAAGTTGTATGACATATTTATACAACACTTATATGCTAATAACATTTTTATTTAAGTATTTGTAAATATTGTACCAAATGAAATTTACAGAAGAAAGCATGGTGTTTTAATTAGCAAATTTCAATGTCTTCCATATTTCACAAATGCTGATCCATACTAAGTCCTACGTAAGGTGATTACACATGAAGATAAATACTATGTTTTCAATGTCTTATTATAGTGAAGGAAGACAATAGAAAATACAAAGGTTTCATTCTTTGTGAATTATCACTTGCCTTAATGGTGAAGGAAAAGTTGTGAAGAAATCTGCACATCTGAGAGTCTCTACAGGAATATTGAGGGTGTGTGAAGTTTACCAATCCATACTAGGCCAGCATGGTGGACTAAGGCCTAATCCCACCCAGTAGAAGAGGCATCCCATTCCCAGCAGTTAGGTTATACATAATATCAATATCATATTATTATATGTATTTATAATCATTATACTTAATAAAGTTATTTAGGAGGGCAGATCATTGCAGGTAAAACAAACCATTCTAGTTGATTGCATTGTGTTACCTATAATAACTTATTCATGACTCCAATTATTCTTTTCCAAAAATATATATTGTACACACACATATGCTGATTATTAAATAAAATGAATATTTTAATAAAAAGAGATTTTGTTATACATGAGCTGATTCAATAGAGTATCCTTGAAAGCTATATTACCAATCCCGCATCAGCCAGTAAAAATACCAGTGATAAACATTATTAGATAACCAATTTATTTTCAACATGTTTCTAAAAAAAACATATTTTCTTTCAAGTTTAGGAACTATCAAATTATGTAATTGGCTTGCTTGGTGCATATAATGCAGTTTCTTTTCAAATCTTGGTTTTCAAGGAAACAATATATTTCTACTCTTAATATAATCAGTCCCAAACTGTAGAAACATATCAATGCTATAATGTATTTAAAACAATGAATAATATGATATTTTTTTTCAGTAGGCAACAGCATGGCTGTGTCTAGGTATTGCAAGTCCATGGGCGCAGATGGTACTTACCATCAAGTAGACAGCTTGCTTGTGTACTTACTAAGGCAAATATATACATCCTGATCATAATAAAAAGCATTTAGTCTCGAATTTTATTGCTTTTTTATACTCTTTAAGACCAGGTTTTACTAATGTCCCACTCGGCCCAGTCTCGCTTTTTCTTTGTTTCTATTTAACTACGCAAATGCCAATCTTCCGTCGCGTAATATAGTCGGTAGGCATATGTCATCGAAGTCATTGAAGATACGTAAGCATTCGCAAAATGAACATACAATCATGTGAAGAAGGAATACCGCCATCGTAACTGCGCTCTTAGTGCGGTAAGCCCGCTGTTAGTGTAAATTGATAGAAACATACGATGGTGCCTTTGACAAAATATTACATCAAATTTGTACGAATTTAAGCTTTAAAACATAATTTGTGTGTAGATACTTATGTTTTGGAGTGTAATGTAGTAAATTAACTGTAAAATTCGTATTATTTTTTAGCATTCGGCGTTAAACGACGAGATAAGGCTCAAAACACGTCGATCTGAACGAATGCAATCATAACCTCCAATCATAATTGTCGAATCAATAAAAAATATTAATACTTTATGTTAATAATACATTTGCTAATATTGTTATTATTTTACATTAATCACTTACGTTTTATACTGCTTGGGTAAATTTAACACGATGTTTTTATTGAATTTTTCACGCCACTCCGAAATTTCGAGTGACAATAATGATGGATGACAATTCCGAGTTTGACAATCAAAGTCAAAAATTGCTAACTTAGGGGCAGTGTTGCCAGTTGGTTGTTGAGTCAACTTGCCGAAAATTGGTAGTTAAATAGTTTATAAGTAGTGGCTGATAAGGAATGCAGGACTAAAGTTTCTAAATTTTCCAATTTATGGGTTTGAAAGATTATGTGTGACCTACCAGATATATTCAATAACTAATTATGCCCATACAACGTTTGTGTGGACTCAGATCTATTTCTGCCTACCTATATCATACTTATCCGTCCCGGTTCACTTCCTCGTTCCAAAAAACACCTCAGTAATTCGATTCTGAAATATAAATCCAATGAGTTCTAGTATCGTGATATGCTAGCGTACATAATAACATTTAAATATGAGCAAATGTGTTATGGAAGGTATCAATTATCGGGCGAGGTGTAGATAGCCTGAAATAGATTTACGCTCACATACAGCACGTTGAGGGCACAGTCAGTAACCATCATTTAAAATCATTTAAAAACAAAATTAATAAGTGGCTTTTATCAAAGTGTTTTTATAGCACTAAGGAATACCTTGAACATAAATAAATTTGTCATTATTTAATTTTACCAATTTAATATATATATAAGAAATATAATATGAATTACATACTATATAAAAAAAAGAAATGTAAAAGTTACTACTTTATTGAGTACACAGTGTAGTAAAATTGTTATTGCACACCGGTACCTATCCCGGTAGAATGTATTAAAACATTTTGTTACACCTACATTCAGCAATAAAAAATTTGAATTTGAATTTGAATTTAAAACTACATACCCAAAGAAGATCTAGGTAGGTTATATTAAAGGTCATAGGTATCTACTTTTTATGCGAGATTCTAAATGAATAGCAGTGTGGCATTTGTCAATATATAGTGGCATATATAAAAGAAAGAACGTAACAAGTAAAAACAGACTTTTTGGAATTAGATCATTGATGATATCGTAACTATAAAATCTATAGGTAATGCAACAACAGGTAGGTACACGTAGTGGCACAATTATTAGTAACATATTTTTAACACGTCATAAAACGTATAATTTTATACGTACGACTTGGAAGACCATGTTTTAGATAACCCTACAACTGGGGGGATTTAAATTAAATTTTGGAACACGTGTAGATCATAATGATTTGTTAAGTTTACGCGAATGTTAGACATTTAAATTAAACTATTTTACGAATTTTATCGCGGTTTTAATATTTTACTTTTCTCCCGATTTCGAAGACTTTGTAGCCTTCATGGTCACGGGGAGGGGGAACTGAGGTGTTGTCCATCCGCAAAGTGAGAGTTACAATATCTACCTACATTTTATAAATATACAACTTTTTAAATTTTTTTAGCTGTTCGTGAGGAAACCTGCATACTTGAAAAGTTCTCTATAGGAATTTTGAAGTTGTAGGAAGTCTGCCAATCCGCACTAGGTCGGCGTAGTGGACTAAGACCTTATTCCTCTCAGTAGTATAGGAGTCCCGTGTCCAGCAGTTTGACAGTATATAATACAGGACTTATTTATTATTATTATATTTTAATTTGCTCTCATGGGCAGTGAATTCATTTACATGACTATTTAAATAGACGATACAGGCTGTGACGATAGACTGCCCTGGTGGCGTAGTTGTGAGTGTACACGGTACAAGTGCGACTGCCGCGCTGAGATCCTGGGTTCGAATCCAGGGTTAGGTCAAAATAATTGTGACTGGGTTTTTCCATTTTAAAAATTACTCAGTCGCAGCTCGGAGTCAGGAAGTTGGCGGTGTGATACCTCTGTGCTTCGGAAAGCACGTAAAGCAGTTGGTGCTGCGCCTGATCTCTCTCCGGTCATGTCGGATTGCCGTCTCACCGAACTATAAGAGTGAAGGAACAGTGAGTGTACCTGCGTATTGCGCGCACACTTATGCACTATAATATCTCTTGACCTGGCTGATCTCCGTTGAGATTGGCCGCCGTGGCCGAAATTCGGCTAGGAAGGCTTCATTCATTCATACAGGCTGTACACTGTTTGAGGGATATTTGTAGTGGGAAGGGTTCTTCACGCGGATGAAACCGCGAGCATTACTTACCTGGTACAATTCTTTACGTAGGTATGTGGAAACTAAAACAAGAATGATTCCATCCATTTCCATTACATCAAACGCACGTAAATGTTCTAATAAATATAAACTTGATATAATGCGGAGAACATACATCCAGAGTGGGGAATAACGGATAAGGTGAGGGCATAGACATTAAGCGAAATATTGTAGCAAGATGAAAGACTGTAACAAAATAAAATTTATTATATACTAAAAGCTAAAAAATAATTTCATGGATATAGTCATGGATCCCAATATGTATACATTGTTATATTTTCAAAATAAAGTAACTCGTAACCTACTCACTTTCTGGAAATATCTATGGTCACATAAATTCCTAAAAATGCAATATACATTTATGTAAACACCTGTGACAAAAGATGTCATTTTTGAAATATACAAATTTTAAACAAATGCATTGATTAAACTAAAATAAAATCGTGGGGCACGTCCACTTTAAATGTATTTTGGATGACCTTGGGATTAACTGTATCATATTCATTGAATAATGAAATGATAACTTTAAGATAATCTTTGATAGTTTTAAGGGTAGTGAAGATTTTACAAGGCAAAACCCGTCAAATGTCTCATGCAAATGAGTTCATATTTTGGTTTCAGTTTGTGATTTATATACTTTCGTTCGTCAACCCCATTCATGGACGACACTTGCTACTTACCACTAGGTGGGTGAAGTCACATGCCATGGCTTTCGATTGTAGATATTGGACGTGCCCCACGATTTTATTTTAGTTTAATCAATGCATATGTTTAAAATTTGTATATTTCAAAAATGACATCTTTTGTCATAGGTGTTTAAATAAATATATATTGCATTTTTAGGAATTTATGTGACCATAGATATTTCCAGAAAGTGAGTAGGGTTACGAGTTACTTTATTTTGAAAATATAACAATGTATACATATTAGGATCCATGACTATATCCATGAAATTATTTTTTAGCTTTTAGTACATTTATCTGCAATATAAAACCGTTTAACTTAAATTTTTTTTTACTTTTTTATTGAAGCCTCCTTTTTCGTTGTGTTGTACTTAGTTTCTGTTTTTTTTGTGTTTTTTATTTTTGTTTCTGTTTTTTATGTGTTTTTTGTATTTTTTTCTGCTTTTTTTGTGTTTTTATTTTTTGTAGAATTTGTTGTTACCATTTTGTTCCCACGAGGACTGGACATTTTTACCCCCGACCCCCCAGAGGTCCAATAGAGGGGCAAGGCTATTTACAACAAGATGTGCCTGAATCTTGAGGGGAAAACGCTAACGACATATCATTTTTATCCACCCTAATGCCATACAGTTCTCGGCGCGCTTTTACCTTTTACCTTAACTTGGGTGGTGTACCCCTAGCGACGTATCATTTTTAGCCACCCTAACGCCACACAGTCCTCGACAGGATACCAGATCTTGACTTGGGTGGGAGATTCATTTTGTAATTTTGTATAGTATACTGTATTATAATTACCAAGCCCTTTATTTTGATACCCATATTGATGGGATTGAAAACTACACTATCCGCCATTTTGTAGCAGTGGCCATCTTTGATTTTGATTTTGTATAGTGCACTGAATTCTACTTGACAAGCCCTTTCATTTGATACCCATATTGATAGGATTGAAAAAACTAAGTTGTCCGCCATCTTGTAGCGGCGGCCATCTTGGATTCACAATAATATTGAATATGGATAATTGTATTGTCACCAGAATCAAAGGCGTATACCAAATATCAGATCAATCGGTTAACGGGAAGAGGGTTAAATTTCAATTACTAAATTTGACCCAAATAAACAAACGGGGTGAGCTAAATAAAAAAAAAAATAAATAAATAAAACCGTTTAAAATAAAACCGTTTAAAAATAAACTTGTTTGCCTTACTTGATTTAAAGTCTTAAATTGTAGTCGTTGTTTCATTACCTATATTATTGACCACGATACCTGACTGTTGTTTTCAAGAAACTATCGCCATCTCAATCGTTGATCCGATCTGAGAGATAAACCAATAGTAGTCAATAGTATCGCCAAGTTTGTAGGTTATGACAGAGCGCCCAAGAAATTCCGTGGAGGGTGTCAATTCTTGAGCATTGACGTTTGTCAATAAAACATCTTAGTTCTAGAGTGCTCGGTGCTCTCAATGAATTCAATTCAATGAATATGATACAGTTAATCCCAAGGTCATCCAAAATACATTTAAAGTGGACGTGCCCCACGATTTTATTTTAGTTTAATCAATGCATTTGTTTAAAATTTGTATATTTCAAAAATGACATCTTTTGTCATAGGTGTTTACATAAATGTATATTGCATTGTTAGGAATTTATGTGACCATAGATATTTCCAGAAAGTGAGTAGGTTACGAGTTACTTTATTTTGAAAATATAACAATGTATACATATTGGTACCCATGACCTGTATCCATGAAATTATTTTTTGGCTTTTAGTACATTTATCTGCAATATAAAACCGTTTAACAACATTTTTTTTTTACTTTTTTATTTATTAGACTTGAAATGCGGCGGGCAGCGGACCGGCGTGGTAGGCTCTCATTTGCCTACGTTTAGTAGATGGCGATAGGCTGATTGAATCCTCGTATTTAATTATATTATGCAAGCATGTCGACACTCATGATGGTGAAGGAACTCGTTCGAGCTCCCTCCGCAGCCGCCATATTTAAATCTCACGCATTTATTTATCTCCGGATCGTAGGCATACCTGAAAAGACAAATCACTAATTAGTACTTATCTAATACTCGGAGTACGCATACGGCGTAGCTCAGAGGCAATGATGATTATTAAATTGAGTACGCGTCGACGACGCGCGTCCAATGCGAAGCAAACGGAAGGGAGCAATGTAGGTGACAGTTCTTCCTAGTATGATGAAAACGCGCTGTCTACATAGGCCTATATCGGTGGCATAAAAAATATTTTGTTGTCCAAATATAATATTATAACATTTGCAGATACCTTGTGTGATAGTCATTACATTCACCACGCAGAATTGGTTGCAAACATCTTTCTTCCCTGACTTTGACGAAGTGTGCTGAAAAATGATACAAAAGATAGGTATAAACAATGAATAATAAACACTACGTTTTAACAGAATTCGGTTCCTTATTTGATGCGTTATTCAATATCTTATCAATCATGGTTTGAGGTAAGGGACCGTTTAATTATTACTTACGTGATTCAATTTTAGTTTATTTTATCCGCTCATTCTCCTTGTCAGCAAACGTAATCAAATGTCTAACTCTTCTCCCATACTTATGTATAATGTTTACAAAATTTATTTATTAGCATTTATATATTTAAACTCTTTATTGTACATCAAAACCGTAAAGAAAAGTAAATATACAAAAGAGATGATGAAATAACCGGAAGTACAAATGTCGGTCTTATTACTAATTTATCTAAAAAAAATAATATTGCTGACTTAATCACTGTTCAGACCCTCTCCCCCAGGTCTTCCTATCCCCTTTGATGCTTACACGATATTCGAACCGCTCCTTATGCTTGAAGTTCTTAAGAATATAACTATGTTACAATTTACACAAAATAAATACCCTTTAAAACAAGGCTTCCCGCCATCACATCATGGTAAAAATAAAATAAATAAATAATATTATTATCAAACATTTTCCATCTATATTCACTTGAGTGTTTAAAACATACGGTACCTGAGACTTCTCCTAATATTAGCACAACAGCAATTATTACTAAAAGAGCCAATTGCTTCACCATCTTGTTTATCTTGACAGTTAATTATATTCTGAGCACATTTATATGAACAAGTATACTAAAGGCATGGCCACACCGACGCCCGTGTTAACGCTACGATCTTTTTTATACAACTGCCCGGCGAGACGAACAAGCCGCTCACATGTTGGTAAATGTCATGCCGCATAGTGCTTAGTTGTTACATTGGCTAACCGTCCTTCAATTAAGAATATAACACTGCTGGCACATTGCTGCAGGAATAAAAAATGCGAAAGTTTGGGAAAGTTATCGAAGGCTATATGTTACATGTAAAGCCAAAAACTGGTGAACCGATTTTGATAAAATTTACATACGGATAAACCATGTCAAGAATAAAATAGAGTACATATATGTACTTGAAACGTATGCAGACTTTTTTGTCAGGAAAATTTTCGCAGACGGAACTGCGAGTGAGACTTAAAAATTAAGGCTGTTGCCACCTCTTGATAAAAACAGAAAAAAATACAGAACGCAGCGTTTTTTTCCGCTCTTGTGACCGTTATCTACATAATAACATGTTTAGATTCGCATTAAGAAAAATTGCTTAATATATTAAAAAACAATTATATTTCATCGTTATTTACATCAGCTTGTTCGGCAACATCCGATTATGTTGTCTGTGGTCCGCACAATGGGTTCGATAACTTCGTGAATATAATTTTAGTTTTTTTTGTTATGCTGTTCAATGTCTCCTTGGTGTATTGCGCACGCAGTAGGTACTACTATGCTGCGGTCTCGGATGCGAGCAAGCATGCAATTAGGCAAAGTATTGGAAAACTGCGCGGTCTCTGGCGTCTGAAATTGTACCCGCCTCACACCCTGTTTCAATATTTAACATACTTAGCTAGCCAATTGCGACTATGTCACACCACTGCTTTTTGCGAAAAAAGAAAAAAAGATGCCATTATAGGATGTGTGATCTGTGGCGGTACAATTAGTGCATAACCCGCCATCTCGTCAACATCGTTGGAACTGCAAGAAGGATCGATGCAGTGATATAACTGTGGTAATATTACCCAAGCAATCACGATAGATGGTGACATCGATCCTGAATCACGCTTGCACAATTTGCGCGACGTGCAACATATATACCACCTCCGAATAGGAACCAACGGAGGGGCCGCGGCCAGTCAGGTGCAACATCTGCCTGACTGGGAATCTCCCCCCTCTATAGAGGAACGCAACCATCTGTTCCTCTACAGTGGCGTTAACCCTTACGCCGCTACATGATCCATAATCTCTTTTGAAGTAGGTCTCTGTAGGAAGTAAAAAACTGTTTTGTTTTTAATATGTTTATCCTGATACACAAAGTTTATTAATAAGAACGTATCAATCCACCATAAAATAATCAATAAGTTAGTGTTTAACCATAAAATTCCGTAATAAGTTTAATTTTAGTTAGTAGTAGCTGGCATTTTATAACAAAATTGTCTATTTTGTGTTTCGTAAGATCAGAAAAAAATACTATTAAGGGGTTAAGATATATAAAACTCAACTTAATGTCCACTTTGGGCGTCCTGCAAAAAATAATGTAAGCATTCTTTGTAAATATTTTTCAAGAAATAAGTAGTTTAGCTTATGGTCTTTGGCACAGCTGTGTATTTTTTTTTATTAAACACGATACCGTGAATGAAATCATAATTAATATCTGCCAAACATCGCTCAACGGAAAGAATTTTACATCGTTAACATTTTGATATCTCTCTTATTTACTTAAGTTACTATATTCTGAAATAATACTATACTCTATTTTTAAATACACACTGCTTATTTTTTTTTGAGTACCATTATATATAACAAAATATTTAATTATTTTTATAAACGCCTACTCAAACAACAGCTTATAGTGACAGGAATATTTGCGGTTACGCGCAGTCAGGCGCTCTAACAAATTGATGTCGACATCATTATAATATACCGCAATAGTAGGGACAAACTTGAGCTAGAATTAAGCAATAAACGTGTTAAGTCATTAACACTGTCTTGCTATTCAAATTATATAAATTGCGTGGAAAACACACTTACAAGGAATCCTAAAAAAATTTGGGCTTTCGCAAAACATCAGAGGGGAGGATCATCTAATCTGCCTGGAGAAATGTTTTTAGACAACAAAATTACCTGCAATGGAGAAGAGATTTGTGACCTTTTTGCTAGACATTTCTCCTCGATTTACTCTCCGCGAGATAATAACCAGTTCATTCATTTGGACGATCGCTATCCACAGTTCTCCCTTAGCAATATACACATTACTGAACGAGATGTTGATAAAGTTTTAAAGTCCGTGAATCCAAATAAAGGCGCTGGCTCAGATGGGATTACCCGTTTTTTATTAATCACACAAAGAAGTATTTAACTCTGCCATTGAAAATATTATTCGAAAAATCTTTGCAATATGCGGTATTTCCCAATAGGTGGAAGGACACAAACGTTGTTCCCATCCATAAAAAAGGTGACAAATCCAATATTAAGAACTACCGACCTATATCCATTTTAAGTGTGTTCTCTAAGCTTTTTGAAAAAGTAGTGTATCCTCTGCTAGCAAAACACCTTTCCAATGTGATTTCTCCCCATCAGCATGGATTTTGTTCACGCAAATCTACAGTGACAAATCTTCTAGACTATGTCTCTGATCTAGCACTTGAACTAGACAATAAAACTGATATTGACTCAATATATACTGACTTTAGCAGCGCGTTTGACACAGTCAATCATGACTTACTACTGTCTAAACTCCAACAATATGGGATCCATGGAAACCTTTTGACTTGGGTTAAGTCATATTTTTATAACAGAGTTCAAAGAGTTACTGCCCAGGGCTTTAAATCGTTTGCCTTTTTGCCGACCTCTGGGGTACCCCAAGGTTCTCACCTAGGACCAATATTTTTCCTTGCATTTATAAATGATATTACCGATCAAATAAAATTTAGCAAATACTCTATATATGCTGATGACTTGAAATTGTACAAAACTATAAAAACAACCGACGACGCCAGATTATTACAAAAAGATCTTAATTCTATTTCTGAATGGTGTACTTTGAACAAAATGACTTTGAATGCCAAAAAATGTACTCACATTAAATTCTCTAGAAAAATAAAACACACTATAACGACATATTACACAATCAATGGAGAAACCTTAGAACAATCCAAAACAGTACGCGATCTCGGAGTGCACATAGACAACAAACTTAATTTTTTTAATCATATCGACAAAGTCATTCTATCCACTTGGAAGATGGTCGGTTTTATGAAACGCATTTGTAGCGACTTAAAAATCCCCAATGTATACTAATTCTATACAAAGCTCTAGTACGAAGTAATTTAGAATATGCGTCCCCCATTTGGAACCCGAGTTGCAAAATTCACAGTGACAGAATTGAACGAATACAACGCAACTTCACCCGCTTTCTTGCTTTTAAAGACCGTAACTGTCCACCATTTTGAGTATTATTATTTTGGGCTCCATTTTGAAGTCGATACCTGGACATGTTTTGAACAAAACGAGAGTCTAGTACACACTAGAGCCGATTTTAGACTTAAAAGTTCTCGCAGTACTATATTGCACAAGAACTTTTAGGCACGTTCATCTTAGCGGAAATATTTTTATAAGTTTATACAAATGCGATTTTTTATTTGGTATGGAGAGAGTTTGAGACCCTGGGAAGAATAAAGGTTCCCGGGAAAATATATAGCGTGACTTTTATAACGGAAAACTTTAGCCCGATAAACTTTATAACGCGAGCGGAGCCGCGGGCAAAATCTAGTACATAATATTTTCAAACGTAACTTTGACATACCTAATATTTTGATAATCAAGGATGTAATTGTACAATACTATGTAGCTACACGTACCGCCATCTAGTTAGCTTTTGTGTAGCACCCAAGGTCAACGCTAAAGGGCACTGGCCCCACTTCCATTCTTAATGACTGTCGGCCATTTATTTTCATTGATACTGAAAGACAAAATACTGTAGAATTGTATTGTAATTGGCCATATCGTTTTAAGCTGAAAGCACATGTGCAATATAATTTGTAAGCATATACTATGAAAATTTGCAAAAAATGACTTTTTATTTCGTAAAGATAAAGTTTAATGTTATTAAATTTGTCCTAGGACTTCAAAACCTACATCTAATGACGCAGAAAAAAATGGCGGTTTAAAATATTTATATAATTCATTCTCAGTACATTAGTCGCTTAGATATGATTGCCATTCAAGCGTCGATATATATACTACCATACACAAAAATTTAAAAGTAGTGTGCATAAGTTATTACTGGAATATCACGTTTTAGATAACCCTACAACTGGGGGGATTTAAATTAAATTTTGGAACACGTAGAGATCATGCCCTGGATTAACACATAGGCTTTTTATCCCGGTAATTTGGTAACGGTGAAGGAAACATCGTGAGGAAACCTGCATACCTGAAAAGTTTTTTATAGGAATTTTGAGGGTATGTGTAGTCTACCAATCTGCACTAGGTCAGCGTGGTGGACTAAGGCCTTATTCCTCTCAGTAGTATAGGAGTCCCGACCCCAGCAGTGGGACAGTATATTATACACGACTTATTTATTATTATTATATTTTAATTTGCTCCCATGGGCAGTGAATTCATTTACATGATTAATTTTAAATAGACGATACAGGCTGTGTATTGCGTACACACTTGTGCACTATAATATCTCCTGCGTACCTGGCTGATCTCCGTTGAGATTGGCCTCCGTGGCCGAAATTCGGCTAGGAGGGCTTCATTCATTCATACAGGCTGTACACTGTTTGAGGGATATTTGTAGTGGGAAGGGCTCTTCACGCGAATGAAACCGCGAGCATTACTTACCTGGTATAATTCTTTACGTAGGTATATGGAAACTGAAAACAAGAATGATAGTTCCACTAAACGCACGTAAATGTTATAATAAATATAAACTTGATATAATGCGGAGAACATACATCCAGAGTGGGGAATAACGGATAAGGTGAGGGCATAGACATTAAGCGAAATATTGTAGCAAGATGAAAGACTGTAACAAAATAAAAAAATATTTGTTACATTATTAAGGCACTGGTCATCAGATCGCTTCAGCAATTTAATAATGTTGAATTACTTATTTCTATTTTTTTTTACAGTTGACGGCAGCCCTTTGATCAGCGTGATACCTATTAACAGACTAAAATGTAACTATAAAATATAAGCAGAGAGCGATCACGAAATCCATTAGATGATTGTCTCAAATTGCCGGAGCAAACATGCAGAGTTTCGTTACCCAATGTACGGGCCGAGTACTTAATTCACAGGTTTGTTCACAATTTCATCAACTTTTATGATACATTTAACTATTAAGTAGTGTTTTAGAGTTACCATCGCATATTCAGTTGTCTAAATTACGTAGGTATTTATTAGTATTACATAAAAATAAACTTGTTTGCCTTACTTGATTTAAAGTCTTACATAGTATTCATTGTTTTGTGGCGGTACAATCATTCTATTCGGAGGTGGTATATATGTTGCACGTCGCGCAAATTGTGCAAGCGTGATTCGGGATCGATTTCGCCATCTATTGTGATTGCTGTGTGATATCACTGTAGTTGCGTCACTGCATCGATCCTCTTGCAGTTCCGGCGATGTTGACAAGATGGCGTTGTATGCATTGATTGTACCGCCACATCACTCCCCCCCGGAGACTGGAGGTCGAAAGTCTTCAAAGAAAGAGTAGATGCCCCAGTGAGTCGGGGTGAAGATGCCCCAGTGAGTCGGGGTGAGATGCCCCCAGTGAGTCGGGGGTGTGGTCCCAGTGAGTCGGAACCGTGCGCGCAAGTGGCCCTAGTGGGTCAGGGCTGTGCGCGGGTGGTCAGCTCCTTTGAAGCGAAGCTGACGGTGTTCGATTCCAATGAGTCGGAATCGATGCTGCGTCCTCTGCGATGAGTTCGGTGCGTCACGTGGCTATACCGCGACAACCGGCGAGTGCTGCCCGTAGATGGTCCGGCTGTAGCGCAGTTGTGCCGTGACGTTGGAGCCGAAGTCCGTGCAGGAGTGCCGAAGGTACCAGGCTTGCATTGGCAGCATGCGTGTGGTAACCTTAATGGCGAGTGCTGGCTGGCTGTGCGAAGTGTTGACTGGGTGGGAAAGGAAGTGACGGATGGCGAGGTGGTGCGAAGCGACGATGATGCAGTGACGCAACTACAATGATATCACACAGCAATCACAATAGATGGCGCAATCGATCCTGAATCACGCTTGCACAATTTGCGCGACGTGCAACATATATACCACCTCCGAATAGGAACTGTCGGAGGGGCCGCGGCCGGTCAGGCACAACATCTGCCTGACTGGGAATCTTCCCCTTCCATTGAGGAACGTAACCATCTGTTCCTCTACAGCGGTCTACCTTTACGCCGCTGAAGTTTCATTACCTATATTATTGCCCACGATACCTGACTGTTGTTTTCAAGAAATTATCGCCATCTCAATCTTTGATCCAAACTCGAGAGATAAACCAATAGTTGTCAATAATATCGCCAAGTTTGTAGGTTATGATAGAACGCCCGGGAAATTCCGTGGAGGGAGTCCATTCTAGAGCATTGACGTTTGTCAATAAAACATCTTAGTTCTAGAGTGCACCGGACAAGGAGATTTATAGAAATTCGGAGATCTGTAGATAATAGTTTCCCGACAGAATGATTTTTTTTTCGTAACTGGCGGTTCGATGATCATATGCGTACCTAGCTTTTATAATATTTATGTTTAGTCATTTCGATAACGTATTTTAAAGAAGAAATACAAAACCTAATGGTACTTATGGGCTAAAATATATTTTATTTTATTAACACAGAATTTTTAAGGTAAATACGCCAATGAAGTCATAAAGGTGCCCATTTTGTAATTGTTTATTATGGCATTGAAATAGGTATTTCAGTACAGCCTGAAGACATAGGGAGGCATCTACTGTTTCGCGATAGTTTTAAATAAACAGATAAAATATATTGATAACATTTTTACCGACAAAAACAAAGGTTATCAATAAGGCTCAATTGTTTCGTTCAAGAATAATAGTAGATATAAGAACGTATCTATTTTAACAGATTTTAAAAGAAACAATTACCCAAGTCATAGCATTTTTTTAAATTATACAGTCGGGTAAATGTCAATGAATACCGGCCGTGATTATCGAAACAGTTTATTAAATTTAATATAATTTATATATTAAAATTATATAGACACTAAATTAATTTAACACACAATATCACATATTTTCTTATCACAAATTTCCATTAAAAAAAATCTTAAACATTAAAAAGTTTTAACACTATCTATTCGTCAAGCTGGTGTTTTAGCATAGTTTAGCAAACCCGCAAGTAAAGATGGCCGACGAAGCGCATTTTCGACTGCGGCGTTCTCTGCGCGTTTTCAGCGCGCAAAATATTTATTTAACATGACCTAGTCTTTCTATATTGCGTTCACGGCGCGTATTAGTTACGTTGCATCACTTATTCTTTCAAAATATCAACGGTTACTTCTTTCTACCAAACTAGGAAAATGTAAAAATAATTCCGTTTTAGATTTGAAAAGGCGGCGGGCAGCGGACCGGCGTGGTAGGCGCTCATTTGCCTACGTTTAGTAGAGCGATAGGCTGATTGATTCCTCGTATTTTATTATATTATGCAAGCACGCCGACACTCATGATGGTGAAGGAACTGGTTCGGGCTTCCTCCGCACCCACCATATTTAAATCTCACACATTTATTTACCGCCGGATCGTAGGCATACCTGAAAAGAAAAATCAATATCTATTTTATTGAGTATGCGTATGGTGTATCTTAGCGGCAATGAAGATTTTTATATTGTGTACGCGCCGACGACGCGCGTCATACGCCAAGCAAACAGAAGGGAATTATATACCCGACCGTTCTTCCTACTATGCTCATAATATATGCGCTAAAAACGCGCGGAGAACGCGCTGTCTGCATAGGCCTTTATCGTTGCCATAAAATGCATATTTTGTTGTCCAAATATAATATTATAACATATAATTTGCAGGTACCTTGTGTGATAGTCGGTGCATTCACCACGCAGAATTGGTCGCAAACATCTTTCTTCCCTGACTTTGACGACGTGTGCTGAAAAAAGAATACAAAACATAAGTATAGACAAAAAATAATAAACACTAAGTTTTAACAAAGTCTGGTTCCTTATTCGATGCGTTCTTTAATATCTTGTCAATCATAGTCTGAGGTAAGGGACCGTTTAACTATTACGTGGATACATTTTAGTTTATTTTACCCTTCATTCTCCTTGTCAGCAAACGTAATCAAAAGTCTAACTCTTCTCCCATACTTACGAAAGCTTATGTATAATGTTTACAAAATTTATTTATTATTCCTAATTTGTCAAAAACAAAAATAATAAATATTGCTGACGTAGTCACTGTTCAGACCCTTGTCTCCCATGTCATCGACAATATGGAAACCATAGGACTACCCCTTTAGTGCTTACATAATACTCGAACCGTCCCTGAAGTTAAAAAATATAACTATGTTACAGTTTATACAAAATAAATAGGCTTTAAAACAAGGCTTCCCGCCATCACATCATGGTAAAAATAAAATAAATAAATTATATTATTATCAAACATTTTCTGTCTTTATTGAGTGTTTAAAACATACGGTACCTGAGACTTCTCCTAATATTAGCACAACAGAAATTATTACTAAAAGAGCCAATTGCTTCACCATCTTGTTTATCTTGACAGTTAATTATATTCTGAGCACATTTATATGAACAAGTATACTAAAGGCATGGCCACACCGACGCCCGTGTTAACGCTACGATCTTTTTTATACAACTGCCCGGCGAGACGAACAAGCCGCTCACATGTTGGTAAATGTCATGCCTAGTAATGCTTAGTTGTTACATTGGCTAACCGTCCTTCAATTAAGAACATAACACTGCTTGCACATTGCTGCAGGAATAAAAAATGTTACTTAGTATGACTGATAAATGCGAAAGTTTGGGAAAGTTATTGAAGGCTAATTGTTACATGTAAAGGCAGTAACTGGTGAATGGATTTTGATAAAATTTGGCACACGGATAAACTATGTCTTAGACTAACATAGAGACTGCATATCCTTGAAACGTAAGCAGTAGAATTTTTATGTCAGGAAAGTTTTCGCAGACGTACCATTTTGCAGACAGAACTGCGAGCAAGACTTAAAAATTGAGGCTGTAGCCACCTCTTGATAAAAAAAAAAAAAAAAACACAAAACGCAGCGTTTTGTTCCGCTCTTGTGACCGTACCCTACGTAATAACATGTTTAGATTCGCATTAAGAAAAATTGCTTGATGTATTAAAAAACAATTATATTTCGTCGTTATTTATATCAGCTTGTTTGGCCACATTCGATTATGTTGCCTGTGGTCAGCACAACGGGTTCGATAACTTGATGAATATGACTCTAGTTTTTTTGTTATGCTGTTCAAAGTCTCCTTGGCGTATTACGCTGCGGTCTCGGATGCGATTGCAGGTCAGTATTGGAAGACTGCGCAGTCTCTGGCGTCTGGAATTGTGCCTACCTCGCCCCCTATTTCAATATTTAACATAGCTAGCGAATTACGACTATGTCACACATCTGCTTTTCTCGAAAAAGTAAAAAAATAGATGCTATAATAGGACTGTAATCCATAATCTTTTTTGAAGTAGATCTCTTTAGGAAGTAAAATACTGTTTAGTTTATTATATGTTTATTCTGATAAACAAAGTTTATAAATAAAAACGTATCAATTTACCATAAAATAAGCGATAAGTTGATGTTTAACCATAAAATTGCTTAATTAGTTTAGTTTTAGTTGGTAGTAGCTGGCATTTTCTAAAAAATGCAAATAAAAGAAATACAATTAATGACTGGCCGTATCGTTTTTACTACGATTCAGCCAATGTCAAATTTGGTAAGCAAAAAACACATGTGCAATATAATTTGTAAGCATATATAAATTGTCTTTAGCAGAGTGATAAAAGTTACTATTATTTGTTCTAGAAATAATGTCGCTCGTGGTAACCTGTTTTACTTTAGTGATATTTTTATAACTTTAACTTTAGCTTAGTTAACAAAAAGTGTTGTTTATTGCTACTGAAAGCAGATGAGGTAACGGTCCATATGATGGTAAGTGGTTACCGTCGCCCATGAACGTAGACAGTACCAGAGACACAGATAAGAGTGATCATTTTTATTAAACCTCGTTTGAAGAAGGATAAGTCATAACGCCGAGGAAACATCATGGGCGGATGTTCATTCCAGAGCGCACAAGTTCGTGTATATTATTACGTTGTAGTTTGCATTTCTTATAAATTGCATCCTCTTACGACTCCTTTATTTTATTCGCAGGGATGCTGGTACTTTTCAATTGTTTCGAAACTGTTCTCATTGCCATCGCGGCCTCCGCAGAGGAATTTCACACATCCTTTCTTGTTTACGTCGAAACCAAATATGTGGATGACAAAATAATCAATTTCTTGTTATATTTATACCTATTAAGTGCGAGTAAACTGTTATCGCATTTCACAAAAAAGTAAAAATAGTAAGGAAATATTACCTAATTTATTTTATCAATAATTAAGATTACTGGTGGTGGGCTCTCAATGTAAGAGTCCGCCTGGGTAGGTACCACCGCAATGTCTATTTCTGCCGCAAAGCAGCGGTTTTAAGTCACTGTTGTGTTCCGGTTTGAAGGACATTGTAGGCAGTGTAACTACTGGACATACAATGACAACATCTCGTCTCAGGTTGGCGAGCGCAGCGGAATTTCAAACAATACTTCGTAATTCAAGGTGTTTCTAATGCGGTCGTATCGCTTTCTATGAGGCGAACGGCAAGTTCGTCTTCTCATTCAAAGCAATAAAAAAAAAGATTCCCCGACCCGGAGCTTAAATCTGAGACTTCACAGCGGTGATAGTACAATGCTATACAACGCCACCAAAACAGTCTACTCATTGTCCTTGTTTATGTAAAATGATTTGACTTTTGTGATTCGCTCGGCTCATTTTACTCCGTATAGGAAGGAAGTAGCTGAGGTCTGGAACAAACAGATTTACTGTCATTCGGAGTCACATGGCCGATCCCAATAAACTAACTCAATGGCTGACTAAGCGTTAATTGTAAAAACAAACTAATCAAAATAATAGCCTGTTTCACACGTTTCAAGTGATTTTATTTGACAATAATCGTATCAAGCAGCTAATGTAAATGGTTCTCATTTATTAAGGACCATAGATTGAAGTGTGTCTTTTGTATTTGGTCATCTTATATATTAATGTGACGAGCACCATCCACGCAGAAGTAAAAGGCTCTAAGTCAAATGTAACTGTTGTGAGCATGTCAATCTTTGTTTTGATTACTTCGCTATGCAACTGATGCTAGTTGGTAATGTTGATAAGAGGATTCTTTCATTTATTGTACCTAGCCAGTTGTTCTTTTTTGTGCTTAAGCGATTTGCTTTATTGGTGAAGGACAACATCGTGTGTAAACCTGCATACCTAAGAAGTTCTCTATAGGAATTTTGACGGTGTATGAAGTCTACCAATCCGCACTAGGCCATCATGGTGGACTAAGGCCTAATTCCTAAGTAGTAGCGGAGGCCCGTGCCCAGAAGTGACACAGTATATAAAACAGGGCTGATGTTAATGTGTGAAGCGAATCAAAATCGCAAGTTTGCGTCTGGGCAAATGGAAATAAGGGCTTTTCACCGGGAGCGATTTCAGCCTCAGAAGATATTAATGCGGTTTTAACATCACCAATTATAATCATCACCGGAAAAGAAAAGGACAAATGTGATGTATGAGACTAGCAAGTTTTTGCAGCAATATTTTACGTAACTTCCAGATGAGTTAACGTAAGTGGCAATATTTTAACATTTCTACATATATGCGGCGTGGCGCAAGTCCGGCAAGTTTTAAAATTTACAGATTACAGGCTGCCGTGATTGATTACACGGTAAATATTGCTTGCGGGAAACGACTTAGGCAATTTTTAACTAATCTAACCTATGTTGCTTAAAATATTGCTGGGCCGTATGCTAAGTACCTAAGGCCTAGACAAATTTAAAGCATTATAAATAAGTCCGGGGACTTAGAAAAATCTACGATGTTTTGTATATGTGTATAAATGAAATGTGAATAACAATAATAAAAAGCAATTGGATTTTTTTTCCCTCTTTATCATGAACTGTAGTTGTAGTACTTAACTTAAACTGATTTTGACAAGAGCAACACCAGAGTTTCTTACTCGTTCTTCTCTGGTGAAAACTAGTGGTAGAGTTAATATTGGCGGAATCTAAATAACGTACAACATTTTTCGGGTTCAAATAAATCGTTTCATTTCATGTAAAATAAAGTACTGGCATTAATATTGTATTAATAATCACGTGTAATATAATTTTACTATTTAATAAAATGAATGCGGCACCGGCCATTGTTGGTGGTGTTTCATAACATATCGTAGGGATGTAGCGCGTAGTCTACATAGCAATGGTTTAGTTCGTAGGGATGTAACATATGATCACCGGAGATTCTACGGTTTCCTTACCTCCGGAGCAATAAGCCAAACGTTTGAAATTTCAATATCAATTCAATTTTCAATTTATTTATTTTGCAAATATAGGTACATTATTAGATGGCGTATTTTATAACATAGTGTCTTACCATATTTAGTCAATATATAATACAATGTATTGTAACTTTTGCATGTCATTGTTTTGGATCGAGATAATCATGTCATGTATGTATTGTAACACTATTACCATATATAAAATTTTATGTCTAAGTCGCTAAAACTAACATCATAATATGCATTAGGTAGTAATGATATATTATAATCTATCACAGCAGTTGCAATGTATTACACAAAATTATTCCTGTAAATATTCTCTAATATGATAATATGTCTTGTCTATTAAAAAACTTTTTAATTTAGTTTTAAATGTATCTATGTTTCCTGTGTTTACAATACAACTTGGTAATTTATCATATATTCTTGGACCCATGCAGAAAACGCTTTTTGTTCTAAATTTGAATATGTTTAATACGATAGTTACTATTAACATACAGTAGAGATGAAAGGTGCAATTTTCTGAATAGGAAATCGACACAACATATAAGTAGTAATATGCACAAAATGCAGTCTGCAAATCATTCTAATGATAATTAGAATCTACATAAATTGCGAAAGAGAAGCCAGGAATCGGGTTACGTGGACATATGGGTTATTGCCACAAATAGTTACTTTATACCAGCGATACACTTGGCTAATCAACGAAAATTCGGTCTAATATAATATTGGACCGAATATTAGCGTCAATTATCCAATCCAATATCAGCGTTGTACCTAAATTATATAAGTCGATATTTCTTTGGCGAAAAGGTAAGATACGCAAAGTAGAGTCATGACAATCACATCTGGTCCCAGCGCTAGTTGCCTTTAGTTCCAAGGTTAAACCGCACACGAAGCTGTAAGAGCTATCGAAGCAAATACCTTTAGATAATACTTACCCTGCAAGAATGAAATTCTTGCGCATTATTCGGGTAATAACTTACGCACACTACTTTTAATTCTTTGTTTTTGGTTGCATATATTTTATAGCCGTCTGGATAGTGACCATTGTGTGTTAAAACCCACTGCAGTGGCCCATGTAAGTGTGTCGCGTTCCGGGATCAACCTGTGTATATCTGGTTCCAACAGGCCGGCATAACCATCCATCCACCATCAGGCTCAGTGGGGCTACTTTGGCGTGCCCCAATAAAAAAAAACTACAGCGCTGTGACGATATAAAATAGCGATATAAACAAATATTTTCACGTCACGATTTTTTTTTATTTTTTGGGGAGAAAGAAGGGAGGGGATAGAGGGAAGGAAGAGAAGGGGAAGGAAGAGGCGTTCCTAGGATGGGTGGAAGGAAGGGAAGGGAAATTTTCACGAACCCTTAGACAGACCTCAATGAGAACTTAGCAACCAAGAGGCATACGCATGAGCTGTGCGCCTAGGGTCGCGGCAAATGTGCCCCCGTCCATGAGCGTGCATTTGGTGTGGAGACCAAGCGCACCAGAATTGCCTCGGGGGGTCCCGTCACGTGTTGGTGTGCTCAATATATCCCTATTATAATAGCTTATAAAATTCTTGCCCGACCCTGGTATTGAACGCAAAATCTCCACTCAGCTTAGGTTCATTGTCGTCTAATGAAATTATTTAATTATTATGCGTTTTATCGACATTATTATTTCGCGATTTGAGCACAGCAAGATAATCTTTTTTTTTGTAGACACGAAGATGCTTCTTTTCTCGTGGAGTATCAGTCATAGGTTTTGGGTTGAGATAATCGGTGACAGACGTCGCGGAACCTTTCTCCAAAACCAATAATATTTTTTCTGGAAATATTTTTGTATAGTCCAGGTGTTATGGGAAGTCACTCTAAATTAATTTTAACGATATTGCATGAGTTAGTTCTTTTCTGCTAATATTTCGGTCGAGTCTGTATGTTATGGGAAGACACTTATTAGTTTTATATAAGGCCTAATGCACTACCGATTTTTAAACGGGGTAAAGTCGTGCGTTATAATACACCATAAAAGTTACACTCTTGATCACACCACATATTGCGGGTTTTGGATGCGTTTGAGAGGCGTTATATACAAACACACATAACCCAATACACACGTGCATTTTATCCGCGAATGCGTATATAGAAGTGCACCTTAAATTAGAATAAGACTGTATCATAAGTTTAGGATGTACCGTATAATTAACTGTGTAAAAGTATAACAAAACTAAAGTGATAAGTTATAGTACACACACTGACGCCTTTTTTCCCCGAAGGGGTAGGCAGAGGCGCAACTGGTGCATTCACTTTCCGCCGTGTGTATTCTGTCCCATGATGTGATGGGGGCGAGCCTATCTCCATATAGGGCACAAATTCCAGAGTCCGGGGTGATACTGAGTAGAAAAACCCAATATCACTTTGCCTGACCTAGGGATCGAACCCGAGACATCACTACTGTATCGTAATTATAATAATATAATAATAATAAACGTTTATTATCAAAAGGTAAGTAATATTAACATCACTATACAGCGAGTCTTGAACGAAGCTTAGCTTGTATCTCAAAACTCTTAAATTAATTAATTGTTAATTGTAAATTATTGTAAACGTCCTTATCCTTAAGGTTAAAATGCCTATTTAGTTCATTATTTTGTCTCCCGCTTTGCTATGGAGGGAAGTGGGTAGTTGATATTTCCAACTCCTTCCTATCTTTCTATTTGATTAATTTCGTTGCGGGATAATGACATTAGTTTTCCCGACTGAGACTGAGAGTCGCCGAGCTTCACTGCTTGGTATCATAGAATGCGTATCAATGCTGATCCTGGCTTACAGGAGTTGTAGTGGTGGGTGTGAGGGCGGGAAAGTCTCTCGTGTATTGTAATACATCTATACCACTAGGCTGTCTAATTTACAGTACAAATAATATATTATTTACAGTATGACGTTCTCGAAATTCCATCTGAGTAGGTGTCACTTCTTTATCCACTTTTGCCGCCAAACAGCAGAATGCAAGCACTGTTGTGTGTTTGTAGGATATTGACATAGTAACCATGTATGATAGTGTCGAAGGGCGAAGTTATTCGAAAGGGAAGCCGAAACAAATGGGTACTAATACTAATTATAATGTAACATAGCGGCGATAGTTTGGTTTGTTGTGGAACGGACTGCAATGACTGTCCACAGGTTCAAATCCCAAAGGCACAAACCTTTGTCTTTTCTAAAAAAAAATGTGTGTACTCTTTGTGAATTATTGCTTGTTTTAAACGGTGAAGGAAAACATCGTGACGAAACCTGCACACCTGAGAAAATTTATATAGAAATTTTGGGGGTGTGTGACGTCTACCAACCCGTACTAGGCCAGCGTGGTGGACTAAAGCCTAATCCCTCTCAGTAGTAGAGGTGGTCCGTGCCCAACAGTGGTACAGTATATAATGTAGGGCTAGTATTATATTTATTGTGCTAATTATAATTCGATTTTAGTCTACTATGCTATAAATATTAATTATTGATATAATAATAATATAATTTATTTTCATAGTTTGATAGCATATATTACGAAAGGGAAGCCGATAGGAATCGGGTTACATGGACCCTTCGCCACTGATAGATGATTCTAAATTGTAATATCCATCCAGGGTTTTTTTTAACGGCTGATCCTGCAGTCAACACAGGGAGGAACCTGCGAACTGTATACTGGTTCTTCCCGGCTTAACGACTGCAGGGGCCAGGAGGAAATAGGGAGGGAAGAATTGGGAGAGGAGTGTGGGGGAAGGAAGAGGAAGTATTAGGATGAGCGGAGAGGAAAAGGAGGTGAAATGTTCAACGAGTCCCTGTCAGACCCCCATGTGAACTTGCAACCATGGGGGTGTAGGCATCACCTATAATGTGCCTAGGGCCGCGACAAATGTCCCTTCATGTATGGGCGTGCATTCGGTGTGGAGACAGAGCGCACAAGACTTGCCTCGGGGGAAATCCATCCAGGGTTAGGTGAGTGGATTTAACACCATCGACATGAACGTCGTTTTTTAGTCCAGTTTCGGTTTGCTTTTTCTACTACGTCACAGGGCTTAAGCCTTTTAAGTAAATTCAAATCCGTTGCAAATAAGGTTTTTTTAGTAGAAATATTCACAGATAACTGCAACCGACTTGGGAATCGAATTCAAAACCTTGCTCTTAAAAGACCAATGAACTCTAAACAATGCGATTGTCTAATTAAAAATGCCAAAGAACTCACCTTTTCTTGCGCAGGCGCACATAAAACTAGCAAATAAAATCAAACACAATACTCTCATTTTTATGACGACCTGGTACAGATATTTTTATCAAATGCAGTCGTGTTGTCTGCCTCAATATTATATAGAATGTTACGTACCGACTTATTTGTGTATGAGTAAGGCGCGGCGCACACGAACGATTTGCAATCAACTCGGCTGAAACAACTAGCATACTATCGCGCGTTGAGGTATTTTTGAGCAAGTCAGTAAACGACCAGGGGATCCAATTTGACGCGATCTTTAATAATATTGAGCGGCGTCACGGTTAACGCCGGTGTAGAGGAACAGATGGTTGCGCGTTCCTCTATGGAAGGGGAAGATTCCCAGTCAGGCAGATGTTGCGCCTGACCCGCCGCGGCCCCTCCGACGGTTCCTATTCGGAGGTATATATGCAACGCGTTGCTCAAATTGTGCAAGCGTAATCCAGGATCGTCACTCGCCATCTTGCGTGATTGCTATGTGATAAATCACTTTAGTTGTGTCAATACCACATAGGTCTTCTCGTAGTTCTATTGATGTTGACGAGATGGCGGTGAGTGTACTAATTGTATCGCCACGAATACTAAGAAAATCTTGGAGCACTTCTATAGATCAAATTGTGTGCTAAAAATCCGCGATTTGAGAACGCAATATGTAAAGTGAGCGGCGATAGCCTGGTTGGGTGTGGAACGGACTGCTGAGACGAATGTCCGCAGGTTCGAGTCCCAAGAGTACACACCTTTGAGATTTTTGTATTTTGACCTGCATACCTGGGAAGTTATCTATAGGAATTTTGAGGGTGTGAAAGTCTACCAATCCGTACTAGGCCAGCGTGGCGTACCAAAGCCTAATCTCTCTGAGTAGTAGAGGAGGCCCGTGTCCAGCAGTGGGACAGCATATAATACAGGGCTGATAATAGAGAAAAGCGAATTAAAATCGCAAGTTTGCGCCAGGCTTAAAAAACCTGATCTTTAGATATACTTCGGAGGTCAGCTGTTGGTATTTCCATTTACCTCGCACAAAGAAATACATTTTTAAATATCAATTTTTATCATAGTACTTGTTTAGACCGGGCATGCTAATGCACCATACCTTTTGTTACATAAGGATTAAGGAATGTGGAGTAAAAGTTGTTAGGTCACAGGAAGCAATAATTTAGTTCGACCTCTGTCATTCATCAACTGTCAAATCGTGCACATTAATATTGTCTGTCAAAACAATCGTTAAACAATGCTAATAACCGGATATTTTTTGATTAATTTAAACAGTAGTGATACTTTCAACTTCTTTTTGTTTTATTAAAGTTGCTTGTGGTTTTATGATAATCAATTAGCTTATTGACATTTCTTTTTATACGGCATTTGACCTCACTCCACTTACTATCAGGTGCAGTGTCACTTTGAAGTGCTAGTATAAAAAAATATCGGCCTGTTGGTACTGGATATACACAAGCTGATCGCGGAACACGACACACATGGGCCACTATGGCGGGTTTTAACACATTGTGTACGGTAGTCGATATGCGGGCGGATATATCCGACCAAAAGCAAATTGCTTCGGTGGCGTAGTTGTATTAGTACGACTGCAGTGCTGAGTCGGGTTCGATACCTGGGTCGGGTAAAATGATATTGGGCTTTTCTACACAATATCAGCCCGGAGTCTGGAATTTGTAAGTGCGGGAGGCTTGCCCCCTTTTACATCATGGGACGGAATACACGAGGCGGAAAGTGAATGCACCATTTGCGCCTCTACTTACCCTTTCGGGGATAAAAGGCGTGGTTGTGAGGAATTACCTAATTAACCTCCGCTTTGTTATTTAATGTTTTTTATGGATTCCAATTAATTTCATTACAATATCAGGCACAATTTCTAATATCACTGTACACGATACGGGATCAAACCCAAAGCCTCAGAATGGTAGTTGTACTGCAAATAAACTACGCTACAACGGGGGTAAAGAGTAAATTATATCTATACTTCTTTCTGTCTATACTATTATATAAAGCTGAAGAGTTTGTTTGTTCAAACGTGCTAATCTCAGAAACTACTGATTCGAATTGAAAAATTCTTTTAATATAGGGTAGCCTATTTATCGAGGAAGACTATAGGCTGTAAAACATCACGCTATGACCAATGACGCTATGGAAGGCCATAGGCTACTTTCTATAACGGGACAATAGAAAGCGAGACTTTTACCCTGGAAAACTTTTCACGTGGGTGAAGCCGCGAGCTAAACCTAATGTAATAAACCTTTAAATTGTGAGCAACGGCAAATCCTAATACTGCCTAGTAAATTTAGGATTAACTAAAAGTTACAATACTACAATAATTTTGTCCCTTACCGTCATATTGATGAATTTTGATGATCTCTATAATAAAGAAGGCTTTGAGATCGATTAAAACTTATTTTTTAGTTGCAAATTACTTATATAATGCCATCAATAAGTTTGGTACTCAGTATTTTATACAATGATGGTAAAATTAATACACACTGCCATTTCGTCAACACTATGTCAAGGTCACCACTAGGTTGACGCCATTATAAAGGAACACAAGAGATGGGAACAGAAGGGAAGATCTCCAGTCAGGCAGATGTTGCACCTGACAGGCCGTGACCCCTTCCATAGAGTAACGCAACCATCTGTTCCTCTACATTGGCGGAAATTTACTCTCTGGTACAGACTAAATAGAAAATGTGAACATAAGACATAAAAAATTTGACAGATTTTTACATTTAGAAATATGAATTTTATTTTTTTTATATTTTTGAAAGTGAATATTAATAACACTAAATTAAATATTTATAAAATTGCACAGCAATTTAGTAATCGATAACGGCTTCTGAATCGATTAAAAATCGATTGATTATTGTGTGTATTATATACACGTCATTTATAAACATTGGAATGGTTAAGGACAAACTGCTTGACATTCTTCAAGCGAGTCGAATTGGTTATCATTGCCAAAGCATCCTCCGTACACGAACTGTACACATTTGTGCTCGTCGATGTCGTATCCGAATCTATAACAAAAGTAAGCAGTGATTAACACACCCATTGTTGCAGCAAAAGCGGAAGGATATTCGAATACGGACTCAAACTAATTGAAATAAAATTTATATTCGTTTATATTGTGTCATTATCAGTCATTCAGTATTCAGCGTATTGATTCGGTTAGTTATTGATAATTAGTCGTCGCGTAGACGTTATCAATTTGTAGCCGAGAAAACTATATTATAATATACATTATAATGAAACAATTTCTGAGTAAATTACACTCTAATTTATGCTCCCAAATAAATAGTAATAAAACGAATACCACATTAGCTGTTTAATATCTACAAATAACTGATAAATAAACCTTAAACATTGAGAAACAGGTTCTGTGAGTTGCTAAAGATATACAATCAGGCGAGCGATTTGATCATTCATGGCCGATAACAAAAACTATTTTTACACAAACAATGGACGGCAATACATCCCGCTAATTCCTCACCATCTTCGCCGTGATTTGGGCTATATTTTCTTAAATTTTAAGTTACCTGAGCATTATGCGATTAAACATCCTAATACAATATAAAAGAGAACATTTTACATCAGTGGCTGTTTCAATTTGGTGTCCGACCACCATACCCAGAAATCCATAGCGAAAATGATTCAATAAGAATGAAGTTTGACTACCGGATGACTTGTTTTGGTTTGTTTATATTTAAATACGCGTAGTCAACGATTGAAATAGTTTTTTTTTATTACTTTGAATGACGAGACGAGCTTGCCGTTCGCCTGATGGTTAAGCGATACGACCGCCTATAAACAGAATACCATCCAATACCTTGAACTGCAAAGTATTGTTTGGTATTCCACTGCGCTCGCCATCCTGAGACATGAGATGTTAAGTCTTATTATGTCCAGTAGTTACAATATCCTTCAAACCGGAACACAACAGTGACTACACACTCTTGCTTAGAGGCAGAAATAGCTATTGCGGTGGTACCTATCCAGGCGGACACTCACATTTGAAGGACCTACCACCAGTTTATAGTAATTATGTAAAATAAGAAACAACTTACTTTTCAATATTTCCAAAGCACACACCAGATGCAATCGGCTGAGAACATCTCGGATCTGCAAATGTGAAAGTGTTATCTTTTGATATTTATCTAAATCAGAGGTATTGATACAAAAATAGAGTGATGACATTTATTTGCTTAGCCGTGCACACACCGGCGAACTTTAAATATCGAATGTTTGAATTGTTTTGTACCTAATAAAGAGAGAACAAGACGTCGCGTCGTGTTGGGATTGCTAAGGCCCCGAGAAAACGGCCTTCAATGATTTGTTACATACTTAGCGGCGCGCGAATTACGGGCGGGAACATGTAATGATTCGAATCATTGTATTCATATATTTTGTATGAAAGGGTCGCGGAAAAGACGTAGGTATGTCCGCGTTCAGGCCACGTCTTACGTTTTTTCTATATGTCTAGGGCATAAGGCCCTCGCAGACGTCAACTTTCGGCCTAGAAACACTACACTTGTTTTAGCGACTTCAATAACGGTTAGGTTCATTGTTAACAGCGGTTGCGCGGCGCCTTACGTGTAACATGCATATTGTTGCGTTGCATGTTACACAAGAAAGTTCGATGGTGTGTACACTTATTTATTACGTATTATCTGTTTATCAATGCGGTAATTTTTCAACGTAGAAATGAAATTGTTTAGAGTTTTTTTTCTTTTTGTTTGATGTAAAATAATTATAAGAGATTTTAGTGTTTATAGCCTTGATAGGAATACTTATTTATTCTCAAAGTACAACAAAACAGATAAAAATAGTTTTTGCGCATGTGTGCCGGCTATGTCGAAATTACCGGACACAGTTAAAATTAAATAATCTATATACTTAAATCAATAAAAAAAAACTTAGAGAAAATTAGAAATCACATAAAATTCTGCACTTATATTTTTTTATTAATAAAGTAATTCTTTTTTATGTTTTAATTTTTTAACATTTTTTTTAATTAACCGAAACTACAAAAACCAATTAATCTTGATAAACTTACCTTCACTCATGGACAAAGTAATGAAACACAAAAACAAAAGACAGTATAACAACTTCATGTTGGCGGTGATACGAATGATTTCGGCAAATGCTGATATCGTTGTGTCTAATATCGGATTCCGGTAAACTATATGACCCGTGTACACACAGGGCTGTACTCAGTGGGGGCCATATGGGTTTTATAATAGAGGACTAGACCAAAAATACTGGACGATGAAATAAAGTTATTCTTCAGATTTAATCGCGGTTTTTTATATTCATTCAGACATTTCGAAGACTGTAGCCTTCATGGTCACAGGGGCTGTAGTGTTGGTGGTAGTCCGAAATGTCAGTTACAATATCCACCTATTTTACAATTATATAAACGTAGGAAGAATATTATATGATAAACCGCGATACAATCTGAAAAATAGATTTATTTTAATGGCTAACATTCGCGTAAACATAAGAAATCATTAATACTGGAAATTATAAAAAAAATCAGTTCACGCATTTTGTGACACCGAGCGGTGCAGCACAGCGAGTTTCTGGGAGCATTCACATCTTTTCTTCTCAGCATAATTAATTATCTATGGTGTACAAGAGAGTTACGTCATACTTACATTTGATTCTCTATCGCCTCTGTTTACCTTAATTCTAAAAGGATCATCTTGGTAAATAATAATACTATCTGTGTGAACTGACTTCTACTAAGTGGGTTCAAATTTTACGCCACTGCTATCCTAGCGAGGGTGGGTAGTCTACACATACCTTCGAAATTGTTATGGAGAACTAGATATTTGCTCGAGGCTTCGCTTACAAGATCAGCCTTATCTGCTACTAAAGCCCTTTAACCACTGTAACGATGCAAAGCGCCATCTGTACGACAAAATTCAAACACTTTCTGATGTAAATTATCGGGACAAAAGCCTATTATGTTAATGTGGGACATGGTCTAAATTTCATCCAAATCCGTTCAGCGGTTTTTGCGTTTTCCTCTGACAAATAAATATTCGCATTTATAATATTAGTCAGAACTTAGTCTTATGAACTGACTTAAAAAAGGAGATTCTCAATTCGATTTTTATTTTTTTTTATGTTTGTTGCCTCAGAACTTTTGATTGGGTGAATCGATTTTAATGGTTTTTTATTTTAATTGTTTATGTCACTCGGTATTTTGATATTCCGTAAGGAGCACGTATGGCGCGGCGTCGCGTTTAAGTCAATTATGGCATACAGAACATCATTCCGCGAAGATAAAGTAACACGGCTATGTTACATTGTCAGAGAGAATAAGGCCTCTGATAAGATAAATAGATTTTAAAGTGTATAGGTTTCACTATGTTTTCCTTGACTTCAAGTTTGACAAACAATAGATGTAAGCGAAGTTAATTTGTGCATTTTTAAATCTACAGATCATCGTTTCAGCAGTCCTTTCCATTCTAACTAAAGTCGTATATAAATAAATATTTCATATATTTAACCTTGACCTGGGATGATTAAGTAGATTTTAAGGTGTATAGGTTTTACTACGTTTTCCTTGACTTGAAGTTTGACAAACAATAGACGTAAACGAAGTCAATTTGTGCCTTTTTGAACCTAGAGACCATAGTTTCAGCAGACCTTTCCATTCAAACTAAATTCGTTTATAAATAAATATTTCATATATCAAACCTTGACCTGGGGTGAATAAGTAGATTTTAAGGTGTATAGGTTTCATTAAGTTTTCTTTGACTTGAAGTTTGACAAACAATAGACGTATGCAAAGTCCATTTGTGTCTTTTTGAATCTACAGATCATCGTTTCAGCAGTTCTTTCCATTCCAATTAAACTTGTTTATAAATAAATATTTCATATATCAAACCTTGACCTGGGATGAATAAGTAGATTTTAAGGTGTATAGGTTTCACTATGTTTTCCTTGACTTGAAGTTTGACAAACAATAGATGTAAGCGAAGTCAATTTGTGCCTTTTTGAATCTACAGATCATCGTTTCAGCAGTTCTTTCCATTCCAACTAAACTCGTTTATAAATAAATATTTCATATATCAAACCTTGACCTGGGATGATTGGGTCACAGATCTCGAGGTCATGCTGCGATGAAAAACAAACAAAACTTAGTCGGAGTGTGTTTAAATATATTTTGGCAAGTTTATCTAGTGTCGGAGGTCGCTCGATAGTTTTACGTGGAACGTCTTTGTTTGCATACATGTATTTGTTTTTCTCAACGAGATATTTGATTAACTGAATAACGAAAAAGTTTGAGGTTTCTTTTATTCTGGTACGGCAATATAATCTCACTGCAACTTCTGTAGGTATGTGGATTGATGTCCAATAGAATGTCGATTAGCGAGAGATGATTACCCGTCAGCAGTTGACACAACTATGCCGGCCTGTTGGAACTGGACATACACAGTTTGATCCCGGAACGCGACACACTTGGGCCATGGCGGGTTTTAACACCTCGTGTATGGTGATCACTATCCTGACGCAAATAAATGTTTTTTCCGTTTGGCATTGTTACTGGCCACGGTTATCGTGCTGGTGTTAGGGACAGAGAAAGCCTTAGAGGAAGGCGAACGGGGCAACCGCCGGAGCTCTCGCGCGGTGCTTCGAAGGACCTTTTTTACAATCTTACCGACAAAACTGTTAAAACTGTGGAACTTTCTTTTTTACTCCCGGGCTTCGCTTCGTTTATTTTGCTTTCACCTGAGACATATCGTCAGTGAAAATTCTTAAAATGTACTTGAACTTCTATCATTAGTTATAGGAGTCCGCTGCTGAACACAGGCTTCCCCTAAAGATTTCTAGACTTTTTGACAATCGAGCGACTTCCTTCGACCTCGATCAGGTTATCTGTCGATTTGTATGTGAGAGTCAATGTTGCACTTGCTGGTATGTGGTCTCCATTCCAGAACATTCTACCCCATCTCTTATCAATCCTTTTGCGTAATTATGTAAGACTTAATTAATAACAATTATAATAAAGCTTATCTGCTGAAATTATAATAACAAATAACAGGGAAGAACTTAAGTAATCTGTATGTATTAAAAAAAAATACCTAAATGTCTTTATTCGGAATAGTAATACAGTTTTTTTAAATATAATATTCGATCTAAATTAGTTAAGTAACTGTATCGTAGTTATGAACTCCCACCTATAATTTTAAGAAAGAAGGAAATGGGTGCCCCATTATTTTTTTAACAAGCACGAGGCAAGCTAAATAAAGGGCAATGCTCATTTCAGGTGCAGTCGTAACATTGAACTTTAAGGCAATTGATTATAATTTAAGTTAGCCTCAAATCTACGGGTCGCATCTCAAAATATTTTACTTTAGCTTGCGACAGGATCTATGAGCAACACAATCGATTAATACACATAAAAAAAGGTATTACTATTTTTTATTTTCTTGATGGTTATAATTACCAAAATCTGTAAACGCAGTTTTAATTTTTAATACATTTGAATAAAATTATTGATAATATTTAATAATAATTACTATATGCGGAATGAATAATTGAATATATAGGTGTTATATTATATTTTCGCCTGTTACTAAGGGCTTCACTCGCCTAAAAAGGCTTACCCGAAATTAAAGTCTCGTTGTGTACTTTTTCGCAATAAAAATATAGTATATATATCATATGTCACCTCAACTAAAGAATCAAATAAAGAATCTTATAAAAAAATTCAATGTAACTTAAGTATATACTAATCTAATTTTTTTACTAAGAGACAACTTCTTTATAATGATTTCTTATGTTTACGCGAATGTTAGACAATGAAATAAAACAAATTATTTACGGATTATATTATGCCTAATAAATTGCTTTTGTCTTACGTACTTTAACACGAGCAAAGCTAGAGAAAAACGTAGTTAAATATAAAAAAAAATAGATTCGAATAGATCTGTTATAGGATATAAGCTTTCAAACTATAAGTGTAGGTAAATCTCAGCTTAACCACTCGGATACAAGGCTTGAGTGAGCGTGAGTATTTTAGATAAAAAACACTATATTTATAACTTTTTAATATAAAATTATATTAAAAACAAATTTGGCGAAGTCTAGGTACTTAGGCTTCACAGGCTTTTTGGCATTCTTCTAAGGTCTTGAAGTTGTTAGCGTTTCCTCTGCAACCACCGTATACGAATACCCTGCACGCTTTTATCTCTGGATCGTATCCGTATCTGAAAATAGTTAGTGTTAATATCGGCTTCAAAAAAAGATGTAAATATTTGCCTGTTATATATATAACTTTGACTGGGTTTTTCTATCATTAAAATTATTCAGTCGCAGTTCGGAGTCAGGAAGTTGACGGTGTGATACTCCCGTGCCTCGGAAAGTACGTAAAGCCGTTGGTCCTGCACCTGATCTCTGTCCGATCATGTCGGTTTGCCGTCTCACCGAACTATGAGATTGAAGAAACGGAGAGCGCACCTGTATATTGCGCACATACTTGTGCACTATATTTCCTGCGTTGGTTGATCTTCTTGGTTGAAATTGGCCGTCGTGGCCGAAATTCAGTTAGGAAGGAAACGGCTATACAGACTGGTTTCTAAACGATGCACTAACGTGGGAATATGGCGAGTAATAAATTATGTGATGTATATTAAAATGGTTTATTCTAGTTACGTTTCCGTGCTTTAGTGGCAGCGTGTTGAGGCCCTGGGTTTGAATTCCAGGTCGGGCAATACTTTCTAAATACTATTTTTCCGGGATTCGATCGCCTAGGAACGTCAGACTACCCGTTCGCCCAACCTTACCTTACTTTTACAAGGTGCTATAAAGTGTTACGCCGACTTCATATCGGAGTAAGGGCAGGACGAATAAGTCATAAGTTGAGATGTACGGAACTTCGACTGTCAGTTCTTTAATAATTTATAGTCGTGTTTGTCAAGTCGAGACCGTCTGCGCGACGTCTTAGTCGACTACTTACCTATAGAAATGTGCTCGGCACTCTCAATCTTGAAGGGCAAGAGACAAATATTTTCTGAAACATATAAATTCGATTAATTATATGAATAATGTCGAATTTTAATGGTCTGGTCCAGCGACAACGATCTTAGGTTAGAATCTAAAGATTTTCTAACATTTTCTTAGTACTGAAGAAGAGAAACTGCTCAGTTACCGAAAACTAGAAAACCACATATGAATTGAATTGTAATAATTCTGTATAACAATAATCTACTATCTAGAATAATAAGAATCCCGGGTCATGCAAAATGATATTTGGATTTTTCTGCTCAGTATCAGCCTCCTTCTCATTCCGGAGTCTGGAATTTGTGCCCAACATGGCGATAGGCTCGCCCTATCGCATCATGGGACGGAGCACACTGGGTGAAAAGTGGGTGCCCTAGTTGCGCCTCTGATATCCCTTCGGGGATAAATGTGTGATGTGGGTTTGTTTGTTTTATAAATAATACAATGAGCAAGCCGTTCGCGTGGGAGAAAACGACGCGATGGGTCATTATCGTATAAGTGTAAATTAGAAAGCATTGGCACTGAACTGCGGTCGCGGTGCAAATATAATTATACTAGCATTTGCCCGCAGCTCCGGTCGCGTGATAAAGTATTTCTGGGCTAAGGTTTTCCGTTATTAAAATACCGCTATATATTTTCCCGGAAGCCTATGTTGTTCCCAAGTTCTTAAACTATCGCCATACCTTTCATCTAAATCCGTTAGGTAGTTTTTGAGTTTAACGCATTCAGACAAACAGATGTGCCCGGGGGACTTTGATTTATCATATATTTTTCGAACTTTTTAAGGAGAACAATTCCGTCACACATCGCGTTCAAACAAACAAACTCTTCAGCTTTATATAATAGTAGATTTATTGTAATTAAATGACGAGATGAGTATAGCGGCGTTAAGATCGCCGTCACTGCAGAGGAATAGATCTTTGGAAGAAAGATTTTCAGTCAGGCAGATGTTGCGCTTTACTGGCCGCGGGCTTTCTGATAGTTTCTATTCGGAGGTGGTATATACCACGCGTCGCACAAACTACTACCGCAACTGAAAACCGAGTGTCGCCATCTAGCGTGATTTTTGTGCGTCACCACTACAATTATAATACCACATCGAACATCTCGCAGTTCCAGTTAAGTTCACGAGATGGCGTTGTATACTAATTGTACCGACACGAGCATGCCGCTTGCCTTATGTTAAGCGATACGACCATGATCTGACCGTAACGTGACACACTTGCATCGGCCACTCTGGCGGGTCAATACCTTGTGTACGGTCATCGCTATTCGTGTGGTTATAAAATATGTCCTACCACCGACAAAATATGTCTATGAAATACAAAAATATATATTTGAAGTTATATAAACAGGAACACTTACCGGTGTCGACATCGTTCTCAGCTATTTCATATTGAGGACGCGGACGCGAATCTGTAAAAAATTAAGAAACGCAGTCCCATTAAATTGTCAGGGAAGAAGGAGGACGATAATTCGATATGGCCGTAATTACTTGTCTTTACGCATATTATTTTTATAGATTTCTTGAAAATAAGTATTTGATTTACACTGAATTATAAACATATTTATATAAGGCAATACTTTTGTCCCCTTAATTTCTAAGTTATACATTTGGTCGGCAGGGGAATCACAGGGAGCTTACTTATAAGTAATTGTAATAAAAAGTTCGATTAGAAAAGCTCAACATTTTTAGATTTTCACAATATTTTCAAAATATTTTAAATATTCTATAATTTAATTAAATGTAGTATTTACAATATTTCTTAACACTTAAACAAATATTTATACAGCACAGTAACGTAAAGAAATATAATAACTTCATTATGGTTAAAGAACACAAATGTACTGTCCAAGAGTATAAATAATTATGTCTAGAT
>NC_051132.1:15401940-15425342 GCF_014839805.1 Manduca sexta
AGCTTATAAATAAAAACGTATCAATTTACCATAAAATAAGCGATAAGTTGATGTTTAACAATAAAATTGCTTAATTAGTTTAGTTTTAGTTGGTAGTAGCTGGCATTTTCTAAAAAATGCAAATAAAAGAAATACAATTAATGACTGGCCGTATCGTTTTTACTACGATTCAGCCAATGTCAAATTTGGTAAGCAAAAAACACATGTGCAATATAATTTGTAAGCATATATAAATTGTCTTTAGCAGAGTGATAAAAGTTACTATTATTTGTTCTAGAAATAATGTCGCTCGTGGTAACCTGTTTTTACTTTAGTGATATTTTTATAACTTTAACTTTAGCTTAGTTAACAAAAAGTGTTGTTTATTGCTACTGAAAGCAGATGAGGTAACGGTCCATATGATGGTAAGTGGTTACCGTCGCCCATGAACGTAGACAGTACCAGAGTCACAGATAAGCTACTGCCTAGAGTGATCACTTTTTTTAAACCTTGTTTGAAGAAGGATAAGTCATAACGCCGAGGAAACATCATGGGTGGATGTTCATTCCAGAGCGCACAAGTTCGTGTATATTATTACGTTGTAGTTTGTATTTCTTATAAATTGCATCCCCTTAAGACTCCTTTATTTTATTCGCAGAGATGCTGGCACTTTTCAATTGTGTCGTAATTGTTCTCATTGCCATTGCAGCCTCCGTAGAAGAATTTCACACATCCTTTCTTGTTTACGTCGAAACCAAATCTGTGGATGACAAAATAATCAATTTCTTGTTATATTTATACCTATTAAGTGCGAGTAAACTGTTATCGCATTTCACAAAAAAGTAAAAATAGTAAGGAAATATTACCTAATTTATTTTATCAATAATTAAGATTACTGGTGGTGGGCTCTCAATGTGAGAGTCCGCCTGGGTAGGTACCACCGCAATGTCTATTTCTGCCGCTAAGCAGCAGTGTGAAGTCGCTGTTGTGTTCCGGTTTGAAGGACATTGTAGACGGTGTAACTACTGGACATACAATGACAACATCTCGTCTCAGGTTGGCGAGCGCAGCGGAATTTCAAACAATACTTCGTAATTCAAGGTGTTTCTAATGCGGTCGTATCGCTTTCTATGAGGCGAACGGCAAGTTCGTCTTCTCATTCAAAGCAATAAAAAAAAGATTCCCCGACCCGGAGCTTAAATCTGAGACTTCACAGCGGTGATAGTACAATGCTATACAACGCCACCAAAACAGTCTACTTATTGTCCTTGTTTATGTAAAATGTTTTGCCTTTTTTAATTTGCTCGACACATTTTAATCCGTATAGGAAGGAAGTAGCTGAGGTCTGGAACAAACAGATTTACTGTCATTCGGAGTCACATGGCCGATCCCAATAAACTAACTCAATGGCTGACTAAGCGTTAATTGTAAAAACAAACTAATCAAAATAATAGCCTGTTTCACACATTTCAAGTGATTTTATTTGACAATAATCGTATCAAGCAGCTAATGTAAATACTTTCATTTATTTAGGACCATAGATTGAAGTGTGTCTTTTGTATTTGGTCATCTTATATATTAATGTGACGAGCACCAGCCACGCAGAAGTAAAAGGCTCTAAGTCACATGTAACTGTTGTGAGCATGTCAATCTTTGTTTTGATTACTTCGCTATGCAACTGATGCTAGTTGGTAATGTTGATAAGAGGATTCTTTCATTTATTGTACGTAGCCAGTTGTTCTTTTGTGCTTGTTCCATTATTCTTTGAAAGAAAACGTAAAATATTATAATCATGGATATTTCGGCCTTTAAAATTTAATATGACGAAATTTTAAAGGCAGAAATATCCATGATTATTAATTATTTTTACATTTTTTTTCTCAACTGCGAGAACTAATCACTAACTAGACGTGAATTTAAATTCTTTACTTGCCAATACTTGTTTAGTTACCCAGATTAAAGCCGAAACAAAATGTATGAAAATGGACCTTGAGGTATCGCCTTAAGCGATTTGCTTTATTGGTGAAGGACAACATCGTGTGTAAACCTGCATACCTAAGAAGTTCTCTATAGGAATTTTGACGGTGTATGAAGTCTACCAATCCGCACTAGGCCATCATGGTGGACTAAGGCCTAATTCCTAAGTAGTAGCGGAGGCCCGTGCCCAGAAGTGACACAGTATATAAAACAGGGCTGATGTTAATGTGTGAAGCGAATCAAAATCGCAAGTTTGCGTCTGGGCAAATGGAAATAAGGGCTTTTCACTGGGAGCGATATCAGCCTCAGAAGATATTAATGCGGTTTTAACATCACCGATTATAATCATCACCGGAAAAGAAAAGGACAAATGTGATTTATGAGAGTAGCAAGTTTTTGCAGCAATATTTTACGTAACTTCCAGATGAGTTAACGTAAGCGGCAATATTTTAACATTTCTACATATATGCGGCGTGGCGCAAGTCCGGCAAGTTTTAAAATTTACAGATTACAGGCTGCCGTGATTGATTACACGGTAAATATTGCTTGCGGGAAACGACTTAGGCAATTTTTAACTAATCTAACCTATGTTGCTTAAAATATTGCTGGGCCGTATGCAAAGTACCTAAGGCCTAGACAAATTTAAAGCATTATAAATAAGTCCGGGGATTTAGAAAAATCTACGATGTTTTGTATATCTGTATAAACGAACTGCTCTAAACAACAATAAAAAAAATAATTGTATTTTTCCCCTCTTTATCATGTACTGTAGTCTATACGTTAAACTGATTTTGAAAAGAGCAACACCAGAGTATTTGCCCGATCTTCTTTGGTGAGAACTGCTTTCCGAACTGGTGGTAGAGTTAATATTGACGGAATCTAAATAACGTACAACATTTTACAGGTTCAAATAAATCGTTTCATTTCATGTAAAATAAAGTACTGGCACTAATATTGTATTAATAATCACGTGTAATATAATTTTACTATTTAATAAAATGAATGCGGCACCGGCCATTGTTGGTGGTGTTTCATAACATATCGTAGGGATGTAGCGCGTAGTCTACATAGCAATGGTTTAGTTCGTAGGGATGTAACATATGATCACCGGAGATTCTACGGTTTCCTTACCTCCAGAGCAATAAGCCAAACGTTTGAAATTTCAATATCAATTCAATTTTCAATTTATTTATTTTGCAAATATAGGTACATTATTAGATGGCGTATTTTATAACATAGTGTCTTACCATATTTAGTCAATATATAATACAATGTATTGTAACTTTTGCATGTCATTGTTTTGGATCGAGATAATCATGTCATGTATGTATTGTAACACTATTACCATATATAAAATTTTATGTCTAAGTCGCTAAAACTAACATCATAATATGCATTAGGTAGTAATGATATATTATAATCTATCACAGCAGTTGCAATGTATTACACAAAATTATTCCTGTAAATATTCTCTAATATGATAATATGTCTTGACTATTAAAAAACTTTTTAATTTAGTTTTAAATGTATCTATGTTTCCTGTGTTTACAATACAACTTGGTAATTTATCATATATTCTTGGACCCATGCAGAAAACGCTTTTTGTTCTAAATTTGAATATGTTTAGTACGATGTTTACTATTAAGGTGGTAGCTCAAGGTCCATTTTCATACATTTTGTTTCGGCTTTAATCTGGGTAACTAAACAAGTATTGGCAAGTAAAGAATTTAAATTCACGTCTAGTTAGTGATTAGTTCTCGCAGTTGAAAGAAAAATGTAAAAATAATTAATAATCATGGATATTTCTGCCTTTAAAATTTCGTCATATTAAATTTTAAAGGCCGAAATATCCATGATTTTGATGACATTTTCCCTGAGACTCGCCGAGCTTCACTGCTTGGTGTCATAGAATGCGTGTCAATGCTGATCCTGGCTTACAGGAGTTGTAGTGGGTGTGAGGGCGGGAAAGTCTCTCGTGTATTGTAATACATCTATACCACTAGGCTGTCTAATTTACAGTACAAATAATATATTATTTACAGTATGACATTCTCGAAATTCTATCTGAGGAAGTGTCACTTCTTTATCTACTTTTGCCGCCAAACAGAATGCAAGCACTGTTGTTTGAAGGACATTGACATAGTAACCGTGTATGATAGTGTCGAAGGGCGAAGTTATTCGAAAGGGAAGCCGATACAAATGTGTACTAATACTAATTATAATGTAACATAGCGGCGATAGTTTGGTTTGTTGTGGAACGGACTGCAATGACTGTCCACAGGTTGAAATCCCAAAGGCACAAACCTTTGTCTTTTCTAAAAAAAAATATGTGTACTCTTTGTGAATTATCGCTTGCTTTAAACGGTGAAGGAAAACATTGTGAGGAAACCTGCACACCTGAGAAAATTTATATAGAAATTTTGGGGGTGTGTGACGTCTACCAATCCGTACTAGGCCAGCGTGGTGGACTAAAGCCTAATCCCTCACAGTAGTAGAGGTGGTCCGTGCCCAACAGTGGTACAGTATATAATATAGGGCTAGTATTTATTGTACTAATTATAATTCGATTTTAGTCTACTATGCTATAAATATTAATTATTGATATAATAATAATATAATTTATTTTCATAGTTTGATAGCATATATTACGAAAGGGAAGCCGATAGGAATCGGGTTACATGGGCCCTTCGCCACTGATAGATGATTCTAAATTGTAATATCCATCCAGGGTTTTTTTAACGGCTGATCCTGCAGTCAACACCGGGAGGAACCTGCGAACTGTATACTGGTTCTTCCCGGCTTAACGACTGCAGGGGCCAGGAGGAAATAGTAAGGGAAGAATTGGGAGAGGAGTGTGGGGGAAGGAAGAGGAAGTATTAGGATGGGCGGAGAGGAAAAGGAGGTGAAATGTTCAACGAGTTCCTGTCAGACCCCCATGTGAACTTGCAACCATGGGGGTGTAGGCATCACCTATAATGTGCCTAGGGCCGCGACAAATGTCCCTTCATGAATGGGCGTGCATTCGGTGTGGAGACAGAGCGCACAAGAATTGCCTCGGGGGAGAATCCATCCAGGGTTAGGTGAGTGGATTTAACACCATCGACATGAACGTCGTTTTTTAGTCCTGTTTCGGTTTGCTTTTTCTACTACGTCACAGGGCTTAAGCCTTTTAAGTGAATTCAAATCCGTTGCAAATAAGGTTTTTTTAGTAGAAATATTCACAGATAACTGCAACCGACTTGGGAATCGAATTCAAAACCTTGCTCTTAAAAGACCAATGAACTCTAAACAATGCGATTGTCTAATTAAAAATGCCAAAGAACTCACCTTTTCTTGCGCAGGCGCACATAAAACTAGCAAATAAAATCAAACACAATACTCTCATTTTTATGACGACCTGGTACAGATATTTTTATCAAATGCAGTCGTGTTGTCTGCCTCAATATTATATAGAATGTTACGTACCGACTTATTTGTGTATGAGTAAGGCGCGGCGCACACGAACGATTTGCAATCAACTCGGCTGAAACAACTAGCATACTATCGCGCGTTGAGGTATTTTTTGGTTTTTAGTGTAGCTACACTAGCGTCCAAAAAGCAACCACGCGGTAGTGTACTTAAGTTGTTTGCCGGCAATGTTGTAGTCTTTGGAAGGTGTCTGTGACTACTCCAAATTCGTATGGTGCTCATTTAAAATTAAAATTACCAAAATTATATTTCAGTCCACAATTATAAGAATTTAAGTAGTAACCAATGATCAGATATGGACGAAATCTGGCATATGGATAGATATTGTCTTGCATCAACATATGCATTACACTTAATCGGGAAGGGTTATAATACGGGCATAGCCTCAGGGAACACCTAATATAGGTACTTACTAATGAAGACAAGTTGTACCTTTAAAGACTTATTGTTTGTAAAAGAAAATTGACAGGACTTTTTATGTATGTTAATTACATAGTTTTAAAACAATTATTTATAACAGAAATTTTTAAAATATTCGTTTAGTAAATATTTTCTTTAAAGGTCTGTGTTTTCGTTATTTTATTCATACTAGGGCGTCATTTAATAAATATTTTATAGCAAATCAGTAAACGACCAGGGGATCCAATTTGACGCGATCTTTAATAATATTGAGCGGCGTCACGGTTAACGCCGGTGTAGAGGAACAGATGGTTGCGCGTTCCTCTATGGAAGGGGAAGATTCCCAGTCAGGCAGATGTTGCGCCTGACCCGCCGCGGCCCCTCCGACGGTTCCTATTCGGAGGTATATATGCAACGCGTTGCTCAAATTGTGCAAGCGTAATCCAGGATCGTCAGTCGCCATCTTGCGTGATTGCTATGTGATAAATCACTTTAGTTGTGTCAATACCACATAGGTCTTCTCGTAGTTCTATTGATGTTGACGAGATGGCGGTGAGTGTACTAATTGTACCGCCACAAATACTAAGAGAATCTTGGAGCACTTCTATAGATCAAATTGTGTGCTAAAAATCCGCGATTTGAGAACGCAATATGTAAAGTGAGCGGCGATAGCCTGGTTGGGTGTGGAACGGACTGCCGAGACGAATGTCCGCAGGTTCGAGTCCCAAGAGTACACACCTTTGACATTTTTGTATTTTGACCTGCATACCTGAGAAGTTATCTATAGGAATTTTGAGGGTGTGAAAGTCTACCAATCCGTACTAGGCCAGCGTGGCGTACTAAACCCTAATCTCTATGAGTAGTAGAGGAGGCCCGTGTCCAGCAGTAGGACAGCATATAATACAAGGCTGATAATAGAGAAAAGCGAATTAAAATCGCAAGTTTGCGCCAGGCTTAAAAAACCTGATCTTTAGATATACTTCGGAGGTCAGCTGTTGGTATTTCCATTTACCTCGCACAAAGAAATACATTTTTAAATATCAATTTTTTATCATAGTACTTGTTTAGACCGGGCATGCTAATGCACCATACCTTTTGTTACATAAGGATTAAGGAATGTGGAGTAAAAGTTGTTAGGTCACAGGAAGCAATAATTTAGTTCGACCTCTGTCATTCGTCAACTGTCAAATCGTGCACATTAATATTGTCTGTCAAAACAATCGTTAAACAATGCTAATAACCGGATATTTTTTGATTAATTTAAACAGTAGTGATACTTTCAACTTCTTTTTGGCTTATTTAAGTTGTATGTGGTTTTATGATAATCAATTAGCTTATTGACATTTCTTTTTATACGGCATTTGACCTCACTCCACTTACTATCAGGTGCAGTGTCACTTTGAAGTGCTAGTATAAAAAAATATCGGCCTGTTGGTACTGGATATACACAAGCTGATCGCGGAACACGACACACATGGGCCACTATGGCAGGTTTTAACACATTGTGTACGGTAGTCGATATGCGGGCGGATATATCCGACCAAAAGCAAATTGCTTCGGTGGCGTAGTTGTATTAGTACGACTGCAGTGCTGAGGTCTCGGGTTCGATACCTGGGTTGGGTAAAATGATATTGGGCTTTTCTACACAATATCAGCCTGGAGTCTGGAAATTGTGCGCAAAATGCGAGAGGCTTGCCCCCTTTTACATCATGGGACGGAATACCTATGGCGGAAAGTGAATGCACCAGTTGCGCCTCTACCTTCCCCTTCGGGGTAAAAGGCGTGATTGTGAGGAATTACCTAATTAACCTCCGCTTTGTTATTTAATGTTTTTTATGGATTCCAATTAATTTCATTACAATATCAGGCACAATTTCTAATATCACTGTACACGATACGGGATCAAACCCAAAGCCTCAGAATGGTAGTTGTACTGCAAATAAACTACGCTACAATGGGGGTAAAGAGTAAATTATATCTATACTTCTTTCTATCTATACTATTATATAAAGCTGAAGAGTTTGTTTGTTCAAACGTGCTAATCTCAGAAACTACTGATTCGAATTGAAAAATTCTTTTAATATAGGGTAGCCTATTTATCGAGGAAGACTATAGGCTGTAAAACATCACGCTATGACCAATGACGCTATGGAAGGCCATAGGCTACTTTTTATCACGGGAAAATAGAAAGCGAGACTTCTCCCCCGGAAAACTTTTCACTTGGACGAAGCCAGGAGCTAAAGCTAGTATAATATATTTAAATCGCGAGCAACGGCAAATCTCCATACTGCCTAGTAAATTTAGGATTAACTAAAAGTCACGATACTACAATTGTGTCCCTTATCGTCATGTTGTGAGGTTATGTTTCTCTCTATTATAAAGAAGGTTTTAAGAGCGATTAAACTTATTTTTTAGTTGCAAATTACTTAATGCCATCAATAAGTTTGGTACTCAGTATATTACTTATATATACATGAGTTGTAATGGTAAAATTAATATACACTGCCATTTTGTCAACACTATGTCAAGGTCACCACTAGGTTGACGCCATTATAAAGGAACACAAGAGATGGGAACAGAAGGGAAGATCTCCAGTCAGGCAGATGTTGCACCTGACAGGCCGTGACCCCTTCCATAGAGTAACGCAACCATCTGTTCCTCTACATTGGCGGAAATTTACTCTCTGGTACAGACTAAATAGAAAATGTGAACATAAGACATAAAAAATTTGACAGATTTTTACATTTAGAAATATGAATTTTATTTTTTTTATATTTTTGAAAGTGAATATTAATAACACTAAATTAAATATTTATAAAATTGCACAGCAATTTAGTAATAGATAACGGCTTCTGAATCGATTAAAAATCGATTGATTATTGTGTGTATTATATACACGTCATTTATAAACATTGGAATGGTTAAGGACAAACTGCTTGACATTCTTCAAGCGAGTCGAATTGGTTATCATTGCCAAAGCATCCTCCGTACACGAACTGTACACATTTGTGCTCGTCGATGTCGTATCCGAATCTATAACAAAAGATAAGCAGTAATTAACGCACTCATTGTTGCAGCAAAAGAGGAAGGGTCTTCGAATACGGACTCAAACTAATTGAAATAAAATATATTTTAGTTTATAGTGTGTCATTATCAGATATTCAGTATTCAGAATATTGATTCGGTTAGTTATTGTTTAGTCGTCGCGTAGACGTTATCAATTTGTAGCCGAGAAATACTACACTGCAATGAAACAATGTCTGAAGAAATGATAATCGTTACATAAATTTAAGCCTACCAAATACAAAAGTCACACTCTAATCTATGCTCCCAAATAAATAGTAAAACGAGTACTATCTACATTAGCTGTTTAATACAAATAACTGATAATTAAAACTTAAACATTGAGAAACAGGCTCTGTGAGTTGCTAAAGACATACCATCAGGCAAGCGATTTGTTCATTCATGGCCGATTATTAAAAGATTTTAACACTAACAATGGACGTCAATACATCCAATTGCACACCATCTTCGCCGTGATTTGGGCTGTTTTTTCTTCATTTATAAGTTACCTGAGCATTATGTGATTAAACATCCTAATATAATATAAAAGAGAACATTTTACATCAGTGGCTGTTTCAATTTGGAGTCCGACCACCATACTTACAAATCCATAGCGAAAATGATTCAATCCGAATGAAGTTTGACTATCGGATGACTTATTTTGATTGGTTTATATTTACTTACGCGTAGTAAGCGATTAGAACAGTTTTTTTTTATTGCTTGAATGACGAGACGAGCTTGCCGTTCGCCTGATGGTAAGCGATACGACCGCCCATAAACAGTAGAAATACCATCTAACACCCTCAATTGCAAAGTATTGTTTGGTATTCCACTGCGCTTGCCATCCTGAGACATGAGATGTTAAGTCTTATTATATCCAGAAGTTACACTGGCTACAATGTCCTTCAAACCGGAACACAACAGTGACTACAAACTGTTGCTTAGCGACAGAAATAGCCATTGCGGTGGTATCTACCGAGGCGGACTCTCACATATGAGGGACTTACTACCAGTTTAAAGTAATTGTGTAAAATAAGAAACAACTTACTTTTCAATATTTCCAAAGCACACACCAGATGCAATCGGCTGAGAACATCTCGGATCTGTGAATGTGAAAGTGTTATCTTTTGATATAAAAATATTTATCTAAATCAGAGGTATCGATATAAAAATAGAGTGATGTCATTTGTTTGCTTAGCCGTGTACACACCGGCGAACTTTATTAAATATCGAATGTTTGAATTTTTTGTACCTACCTAATAAAGAGAGAACAAGACGTCGCGTCGTGTTGGGTCGGCTAAGGCCCGGAGCAAACGGCCTTCAACAATTTATTACATACATAGCAGCGTGCGAATTACGGGCGGGAAAATGCAATGATTTACGAATCATCGTATTCATATATTTTGTACGAAAGGGTCGCGGAAAAGACGTAGGTATGTCCAAATAATCTACATAAAATAAAAAAAAAACTTAAATAAAATTAGAAATCATAAAATTCTGCACATATTTTTTTATTAATATAATTCGACTTTTTTAATGCTTTGTATTTTTTTCACATTTTTTTTTTATTTTACCAAAGCTACAAAAACCAATTAATCTTGATAAACTCACCTTCACTCATGGAGAAAGTAATGAAACACAAAAACAAAAGACAGTATAGCAACTTCATGTTGGCGGTGATACGAATGATTTCGGCAAATGCTGATATCGTTGTGTCTAATATCGGATTCCGGTAAACTATATGACCCGTGTAAACACAGGGCTGTACTCAGTGGGGGCCATATGGGTTTTATAACAGAGGACTAGACCAAAAATACTGGACACTGACATGAAATTATTTTTCGGATTTTATTGGGGTTTTTATATGATAATTTTCGCCCGACATTTCAAAGACTGTAGCCTTCATGGTCACAGGGTGGCTGTGGTGTTGGTGGTTTGAAAAGTAAGTTACAATATCCACATACAGTTTACAATTATACATAGGAGAAAATTATAATATAAAAAACAGCAAAATACTTTTATTTGAATGGCTAACATTCGCGTAAACATAAGAAATCATTAATACTGGAAACTGCAAAACAATTCAGTTCACGCATTTTGTGACACCGAGCGGTGCAGCACAGCGAGTTTCTGGGAGCATTCACATCTTTTCTTCTCACCATAATTAATTATCTATGGTGTATAGCAAGAGAGTTACGTCATACGTACATTTGATTCTCTGCTCACATTTACCTTAATTTTAAAAGGACCATATTGGTAAATGATAATACTATCTGTGTGAATGGACCTCTACTAAAATTCAAATTTTACGCTCCTGTTATTTTAGCAAGGGTGGGCAGACTACACATACCTTGTTATGGAGAACTAGATATTTGCTCGAGGCTTCGCTTACAAGATCAGCCTTATCTGCTACTGAAGCCCCTTAACCACTGTAACGATGCAAAGGGCCATCTGTACAACAAAATTCAAATACTTTCTGATGTATATTATCGGGAAAATAGCCTATTATGTTTATGTGGGACATGGTCTAAATTTCATCCAAATCCGTTCAGCGGTTTTTGCGTCTTCCTCTGACAAACAAATATTCGCATTTATAATATTACTCAGTACTTAGAGACCTTATTAACCGACTTTAAAAAAGAGGTTCTCAATTCGACTGTGTTTTTAATATTTGTTGCCTTAGAACTTTTGACTGGGTGAATCGATTTTAATGGTTTTTTATTTTAATTGTTTATGCCACTCGGTATTTTGATAGTCCGTAAGGAGCACGTAACGCATGCCGAGGCGTCGCGTTTAAGTTAATAGAAATTGGCATACAGAACATCATACCGCGAAGATAAAGTAACATGGCCATGTTTCACTGTCAGAGAGAATAAGACCTCTGATAAGATAAATAGATTTTAAGGTGTAAAGGTTTCACTAAGTTTTCTTTGACTTGAAGTTTGACAAACAATAGACGTAAACGAAGTCAATTTGTGCCTTTTTGAATCTGCAGATCATCGTTTCAGCAGTTCTTTCCATTCCAACTAAACTTGTTTATAAATGAATATTTCATATATCAACCCTTGACCTGGGATGAATAAGTAGATTTTAAGGTGTATAGGTTCCACTATATTTCCCTTGACTTGAAGTTTGACAAACAATAGACGTAAACGAAGTCAATTTGTGCCTTTTTGAATCTGCAGATCATCGTTTCAGCAGTTCTTTCCATTCCAACTAAACTCGTTTATAAATGAATATTTCATATATCAAACCTTGACCTGGGATGATTGGGTCACAGATCTCGAGGTCATGCTGCGATGAAAAACAAACAAAACTGAGTCGGAGTGTGTTTAAATATATTTTGGCATGTTTATCTAGTGTCGGAGGTCGCTCGATAGTTTTACGTGGAACGTCTTTGTTTGCATACATGTATTTGTTTTTCTCAACGAGATATTTGATTAACTGAATAACGAAAAAGTTTGAGGTTTCTTTTATTCTGGTACGGCAATATAATCTCACTGCAACTTCTGTAGGTATGTGGATTGATGTCCAATAGAATGTCGATTAGCGAGAGATGATTACCCGTCGGCAGTCGACACAACTATGCCGGCCTGTTGGAACCGGACATACACAGTTTGATCCCTGAACACGACACACTTAGACAATTATGGCGGGTTTTAACACCTTGTGTACGGTGATCGCTATCCTGACGCAAATAGATGTTTTTTCCGTTTGGCATTGTTACTGGCCACGGTTATCGTGCTGGTGTTAGGGACAGAGAAAGCCTTAGAGGAAGGCGAACGGGGCAACCGCCGGAGCTCTCGCGCGGTGCTTCGAAGGACCTTTTTTACAATCTTACCGACAAAACTGTTAAAACTGTGGAACTTTCTTTTTTACTCCCGGGCTTCGCTTCGTTTATTTTGCTTTCACCTGAGACATATCGTCAGTGAAAATTCTTAAAAATGTACTTGAACTTCTATCATTAGTTATAGGGAGTCCGCTGCTGAACACAGGCTTCCCCTAAAGATTTCTAGACTTTTTGACAATCGAGCGACTTCCTTCGACCTCGATCAGGTCATCTGTCGATTTGTATGTGAGAGTCAATGTTGCACTTGCTGGTATGTGGTCTCCATTCCAGAACATTCTACCCCATCTCTTATCAATCCTTTTGCGTAATTATGTAAGACTTAATTAATAACAATTATAATAAAGCTTATCTGCTGAAATTATAATAACAAATAACAGGGAAGAACTTAAGTAATCTGTATGTATTAAAAAAAAATACCTAAATGTCTTTATTCGGAATAGTAATACAGTTTTTTTAAATATAATATTCGATCTGAATTAGTTAAGTAACTGTATCGTAGTTATGAACTCCCACCTATAATTTTAAGAAAGAAGGAAATGGGTGCCCCATTATTTTTTTAACAAGCACGAGGCAAGCTAAATAAAGGGCAATGCTCATTTCAGGTGCAGTCGTAACATTGAACTTTAAGGCAATTGATCATAATTTAAGTTAGCCTCAAATCTACGGGTCGCATCTCAAAATATTTTACTTTAGCTTGCAACAGGATCTATGAGCAACACAATCGATTAATACACATCAAAAAGGTATTACTATTTTTTATTTTCTTGTTGGTTATAATTTCTAAAATCTGTAAACGCAGTTTTAATTTGTAATACATTTGAATAAAATTATGGATAATATTTAATAATAATTACTTTATGCGGAATGTATGATTGAATATATACGTGTTATATTATATTTTCGCCTGTTACTAGCGGCTTCACTCGCCTAAAAAGGCTTACCCGAAATTAAAGTCTCGTTGTGTACTTTTTCGCAATAAAAAATATAGTATATATATCATATGTCACCTCAACTAAAGAATCAAATAAAGAATCTTATAAAAAAATTCAATGTAACTTAAGTATATACTAATCTAATTTTTTTACTAAGAGACAACTTCTTTATAATGATTTCTTATGTTTACGCGAATGTTAGACAATGAAATAAAACAAATTATTTACGGATTATATTATGCCTAATAAATTGCTTTTGTCTTACGTACTTTAACACGAGCAAAGCCAGAGAAAAACGTAGTTGAATATAAAAAAAATAGATTCGAATAGATCTGTTATAGGATATAAGCTTTCAAACTATAAGTGTAGGTAAATCTCAGCTTAACCACTCGGATACAAGGCTTGAGTGAGCGTGAGTATTTTAGATAAACAACACTATATTTATAACTTTTAATAAAAATTATATTATAAAACAAATTTGGCGAAGTCTAGGTACTTAGGCTTCACAGGCTTTTTGGCATTCTTCTAAGGTCTTGAAGTTGTTAGCGTTTCCTCTGCAACCACCGTATACGAATTCCCTGCACGCTTTTATCTCTGGATCGTATCCGTATCTGAAAATAGTTAGTGTTAACATCGGCTTCACGGAAAGATGTAAAAATTGTGTTTAGTTTGCCTGTTCGGATATATATAACTGTGACTGGGTTTTTCTATCATTAAAATTACTCAGTCGCAGTTCGGAGTCAGGAAGTTGACGGTGTGATACTCCCGTGCCTCGGAAAGTACGTAAAGCCGTTGGTCCTGCACCTGATCTCTGTCCGATCATGTCGGTTTGCCGTCTCACCGAACTGCACCGATTGAAGAAACGGAGAGCGCACCTGTATATTGCGCACATACTTGTGCACTATATTTCCTGCGTTGGTTGATCTTCTTGGTTGAAATTGGCCGTCGTGGCCGAAATTCAGTTAGGAAGGAAACGGCTATACAGACTGGTTTCTAAACGATGCACTAACGTGGGAATATGGCGAGTAATAAATTATGTGATGTATATTAAAAATGGTTTATTCTAGTTACGTTTCCGTGCTTTAGTGGCAGCGTGTTGAGGCCCTGGGTTTGTATTCCAGGTCGGGCAATACTTTCTAAATACTATTTTTCCGGGATTCGATCGCCTAGGAACGTCAGACTACCCGTTCGCCCAACCTTACCTTACTTTTACAAGGTGCTATAAAGTGTTGCGCCGACTTCATATCGGAGTAAGGGCAGGACGAATAAGTCATAAGTTGAGATGTACGGAACTTCGACTGTCAGTTCTTTAATAATTTATAGTCGTGTTTGTCAAGTCGAGACCGTCTGCGCGACGTCTTAGTCGACTACTTACCTATAGAAATGTGCTCGGCACTCTCCAATCTTGAAGGGCAAGAGACAAATATTTTCTGAAACATATAAATTCGATTAATTATATGAATAATGTCGAATTTTAATGGTCTGGTCCAGCGACAACGATCTTAGGTTAGAATCTAAAGATTTTCTAACATTTTCTTAGTACTGAAGAAGAGAAACTGCTCAGTTACCGAAAACTAGAAAACCACATATGAATTGAATTGTAATAATTCTGTATAACAATAATCTACTATCTAGAATAATAAGAATCCCGGGTCATGCAAAATGATATTTGGATTTTTCTGCTCAGTATCAGCCTCATTCTCATTCCGGAGTCTGGAATTTGTGCCCAACATGGCGATAGGCTCGCCCTATCGCATCATGGGACGGAGCACACTGGGTGAAAAGTGGGTGCCCTAGTTGCGCCTCTGATATCCCTTCGGGGATAAATGTGTGATGTGGGTTTGTTTGTTTTATAAATAATACAATGAGCAAGCCGTTCGCGTGGGAGAAAACGACGCGATGGGTCATTATCGTATAAGTGTAAATTAGAAAGCATTGGCACTGAACTGCGGTCGTGGTGCAAATATAATTATACTAGCTTTTGCCCGCAGCTCCGGTCACGTGATAAAGTATTTCTGGGCTAAGGTTTTCCGTTATTAAAATACCGCTATATATTTTCCCGGAAGCCTATGTTGTTCCCAAGTTCTTAAACTATCGCCATACCTTTCATCTAAATCCGTTAGGTAGTTTTTGAGTTTAACGCATTCAGACAGACAGATGTGCCCGGGGGACTTTGATTTATCATATATTTTTCGAACTTTTTAAGGAGAACAATTCCGTCACACATCGCGTTCAAACAAACAAACTCTTCAGCTTTATATAATAGTAGATTTATTGTAATTAAATGACGAGATGAGTATAGCGGCGTTAAGATCGCCGTCACTGCAGAGGAATAGATCTTTGGAAGAGAAGATTTTCAGTCAGGCAGATGTTGCGCTTTACTGGCCGCGGGCTTTCTGATAGTTTCTATTCGGAGGTGGTATATACCACGCGTCGCACAAACTACTACCGCAACTGAAAACCGAGTATCGCCATCTAGCGTTGTAGTGCCTTCTCATTAAAATTATGCTACCACATCGAACATCTCGCAGTTCCAGTTAAGTTCACGAGATGGCGTTGTATACTAATTGTACCGACACGAGCATGTCGCTTGCCTTATTTTAAGCGATACGACCATGATCTGACCGTAACGTGACACACTTGCATCGGCCACTCTGGCGGGTCAATACCTTGTGTACGGTCATCGCTATTCGTGTGGTTATAAAATATGTCCTACCACCGACAAAATATGCCCATGAAATACAAAAAATATATATTTGAAGTTATATAAACAGGAACACTTACCGGTGTCGACATCGTTCTCAGCTATTTCATATTGAGGACGCGGACGCGAATCTGTAAAAAATTAAGAAACGCAGTCCCATTAAATTGTCAGGGAAGAAGGAGGACGATAATTCGATATGGCCGTAATTACTTGTCTTTACGCATATTATTTTTATAGATTTCTTGAAAATAAGTATTTGATTTACACTAGAATTATAAACATATTTGTATAAGGCAATATTTTTATCCCCTTAATTTCTAAGTTATACATTTGGTCGGCAGGGGAATCACAGGGAGCTTACTTATAAGTAATTGTAATAAAAGTTGATTAGAAAGCTCAACATTTTTAGATTTTCACAATATTTTCAAAATATTTTAAATATTCTATAATTTAATTAAATGTAGTATTTACAATATTTCTTAACACTTAAACAAATATTTATACAGCACAGTAACGTAAAGAAATATAATAACTTCATTATGGTTAAAGAACACAAATGTACTGTCCAAGAGTATAAATAATTATGTCTAGATAAAATTATTTCGTGTGACGTAAACTTGACCTTATGCAGGGATGCATTCAGATGATAAAACAAAACAAACACACATCACGCATTTATCCCTCGAAGGGGTATGCAGAGGTGCAACCAGGGCACCCTTATTTTTCGCCAAGTGTGTTCCGTCCCATGATGTGATAGGGGGCGAGCCTATCGCCACATCGGGCACAAATTCCAGTCTCCGGGCTGATACAGAGCAGAAAAACCCAAATATCACTTTGCCCGACCCGGGTTTGAACCTAGGACATCAGAGCGCTGCCGTACCGCGCATGCTGTACAACTACGCCACCGAGGCTGTCATTCAGATGACGTGGATGATAGTAACCCAATTGAATTATACCAAAAATTTAAACATAGTTGATTACTAGTTTGCCCTCTCAAACACTTTTCGTGAGATAAAAGTCCCGTGTACTTTTCCGGGCTAATAAGTAGCCTGTATAAATATGTTATCCTATCCAAAAATCTGGTTTATTCGTGAGTAATCTTTCTCCCAAATCCGTTCAGTAGTTTCTGAGCTGCTAAGGCGCTATGCTCGTCATATATCACAATAATAATCACGAAACGTGAGTTTACTGCCTACCCCGGCGGAAATAAAGCGTGAGTTTATGTTATCTAATGATTTCTTAGAATGCTGTAGTTATGTTTATATATTTTCATATCACGGCATATATTAACTTATTAAAATGATAACTTGTTATGGTCCAGTTATTAAATTTTAAATATGTTATTTAGTTTTCGCAGTCGATAAAGTATCATTGTTGACTAAAAGATATGCGGCCAGCACATTGTTTTGGTTTTAAAAAGTGCGATTCTAGTGCGCTATCAAACACTAGGCGTGATAAAAATCACAAGAGTGCGGCACCACACACGACGTGTTTTAATGAGCGCTAGAGAAGTGCATCTAAACCGTGGGCAAAACACACACGCTGTGTGGTTAGCCTGTAGTGCTGAGCTGTAGTACCGTAGCACTCATTTTTACACGCTAGGTGTATGGAACCGCACTGGCGTTTGAGTTTGTTACACAAGTACGGAACAACACACCTGGATTCTTATTCTGTATGGCAAAGTAAACTCGTAGGCCCACGTACTCGAGGCTGTGTCATCTTCGTGAAATTTGCGTGGAATGATATTGTGTAGGCTAATTTCTATTGTCTTGAACGTGACGCAGTGCGTTACCAGCTTATTACACATTGTCGAATAGGGATAGAGAATAAAGTCCCTGGGGCCTTATTCTCTATCCATAACAGTGCCTAACAAGCACGTAACACAACGCATCATGTTTAGGACTACAGAAATTTGGCTTACAGAATACCATTCCACGCACATTTCTCGAAGATAACATGACACGGCCGCGTTACGCGTTTACACTATCATACAGAATAAGGGCCCTGGTTAATTATATTTTCGATTTCCAATCCAGACGACACTTTGCGTGGGTTGTATATGTTTTGCTGAGGGTACGATCAGGCTTGCATGGGCGAATTCGCAATCCTGCCTGCCGATTCCTAATGCCTTTTGATGTTTACATACTTGTAGTTTTGAAAATTAATGGAAAACCTTATTTTTAATATTAATAATAACAATAGGATATTAGGTATGTTTTACAAATGAATGTTCAATATCTGTCATATTAATAACAATAGGGTTTAATGTTTTACAAGTATTTTCTTTTTCCCTAATTTGAGTTGGGGTCTTAATCCACACTGGCATCGGTAGAGTTCACATACTTACGTTACACGTTTTAATTGGTTTTACTGGAGTACAGTCAGCCAAAAAAAAATGACATAAGTCCAAATCGTTTCTCTAATTTTGTGCTCTTAGCAATGAATTATTCTGCATTTAATGAATTATAAAAAGGTTTTTCTAAAACGAATGTTTCTATTACAGTTAACGTGTAAAGATTTAAAGTTCTGAATTAGTTCAACTGTTCTTGCTGACGGTACATTTGAAGTGTGAACGTGGCCTGGGTAGTCGGGATTAGTTATGCGTTCTAAGGACTCATGTGGACGGGATCTACGGTCGGTCATAGCTGCTGCATGTGCGTGTGGATGCAAAAACTTTATCATAGAGATAAGTCGATAACAATATTACCAAGTCTCTCAATTTGAGACCAGTTGAGTGTAGATAATAATGCTTTATATAGATTATAATCTATACATATTATAAAACTAAGTCCACTTTTCTGTATGTCTGTTTGTTATTTATTTTCTCAAAATCTATTTAACGGATTTCATGAAAATTGGTATGGAGATAGTTTAAAACCCTAGGAACGTTATAGACTACTTTTTATCCGGAGAAAATATATAGCGTGACTTTTCTCCCGGAAAACTCCGTCACGCGAGCGAAGCCGCGAGCAAAAGCTAGTACATTTTCATTCATTATTAATTGTACAATGAGAGCATAAATAAAAAAGGTGCGTGGCGATGCACGAAGAGGCCCAATTTTGTATTCATAGTTCTTTAACACTGCGTATTCTAATGGACATAGAGTTTAAAATACATAGAAAATAGATGAAGATTTTTGTCGCAAAGCTGCGTCAAAGTAATTTAGGCCTTGCATGGACGCGATATATGCCGAATGATCTGCGTTTTTAAACGTAGCGAAAATTTCGAGCAACTTTTTTGATAATGTTGTTTTGGTATTTTTAAGCGCGTCCTGCGAACATTGTAGCCTACAAAATCGTAGAGTGTAGAGCCCAGTGATCGAATCGTGGCGATACAAAGTTTAATAATCCTTCAGGACAATAAAAAAATGTTTCGATAACAAAGTTTATTAAAATTTCAAGCTAGATTTGTAGAATATAATTTGGCTATCCTGACGTTAGATTTACTTTAGTAGGTATGGCTAGGTTTATAAACTCCATCTTTTAGCTATTGATTCAAACTCTGGTTTTGGTCTTAACCGACTTGACGTAGGAGTGCGACCCTCGCCGCAATCAGGAAGTAATAGGGGACGCGTACTACACATTTCTCATAGGTGTTCCTAGTAATTCAAAATACAAAGAAAGCTTTGTAGGCATAAAAAACTTAGGAGAGGTAGCTATCCCTTCTCGCCTCTAAATAAAACAATGGCCGTGACGTCATTTGACTAACTTCAGGGCAAGCCAAATTCATTACATTAGTCAAGGCAGGCATCTTCGCATTCTTCCTTAGTTTCGAAATTGTTTTCATTCCCTTGACAACCGCCGTATATAAATTTTCTACACTGCTTTAGGTCATTATCGAATCCATATCTGAAATGAAGATTTTTTTTTTATTAATCTATTTTAATAGGACTTGCGTATAATGTAAACGTAATTATTTTTTACTTTTATGATATTAATTGGTTTTCTGTAATTTTAATAAATGTGCGCTTTACAATAAAGGAAATTACATTCAAAATAACATTGTGCGATTTAGAATAAAAGAAGTTACATTCAAAATAACAGTTAAATTTAAGTAACGTTTATATGACCTCACTATTATTTTATTTTCTGTATTTTTTTGGCAGTAGTAACTCTTTGAAACATCCAGAGACAATATTAATATATATAACCGCGATTAAATCCATAAATAGTTTTATTTCAATAACATTATTTTTTGGAACTAACCTTATAGTATTTGCTTTGCAAGGTCCGATATACAGTTTTAAGTCACATATATCTTGAGAGTCTGAAATTAAACAATTTGTTATATATACCTCCGTAATTCGTATCAAACATAGCATTTTTATTTATTATATATTATTTATTTATTAGGGTTCATTCAGTTTTACAAAAATAATACTATCAAAGTATTTGAGGACATAAATTATTCATTGCGTTTGATAATAAAGTACACAAAATATATAAGTCTGCTAATTGTTTATTTCTGTGCCTAATAATTTTATGACGTTTTGTCATCTAAGATTTATATATTTTTTTATTGCTGAATGACGAGACGAGCTACCGTTCGCCTGGTGGTAAGCGACACGCCCATAAACAGTCAAAACATTATCCAACACCTTGAATTACTAAGTATTGTTGGGTATTCCAGCTGCGCTCGCATACCTGAGACATGAGATGTTAAGTCTTATTATGTCCAATAGTTACACTGGGTACAATTGTTTATTTACACAATTGTTTTAAATTTAATTTATAATAGTTTAATTTGTACATAATATTAGAATATAGTACAAAAAATTACCTGTATCTCCATTGCAATTAATAATGACGATTAAAAAAAGAAAAAAGAAAATCTTCATTGTACACGCCTTAATTATTTCGAAATATTTTTACAAATACAACTAAATGTGTTAAGCGTGTTTATATAATTTAACCTCGACAGTATATTTTCAAATGTAATAAATCTACATAATATATTAGCATTTATATTGCCTGTTCAAGTCAATACAAACAAAAATATGGATGTATGTTTGTTTGCTATTCTTTTTCATTATTGACAACTTTTTTTATACAGCTGTCTGTATAAAAAATTTACCCTGAAAAGGGACCCTACTGTACCTGATGGTAAGTGGAGTGGGGTCCAACAGAATGTCGACTGACGAGAGGTGATTATCCCTTGGTAGTCGACACAATTATGCCGGTCTGTTGAATCGGATAGGCGGATCCCGGAACGCGACATATTTACGTGGGTCACTTTCTCGGGTTTCGCTATCCTGAGATATGAGATGTTAAGTCTCATTATGTCCAGTAGTTACGCTGGTTACAATGTCCTTTAAACCGGAACACAACAGTTGCTACACACTGCTGCGTGGCCGCGGAAATAGACATTGCGGTGGTACTTACCCAGGCGGACTCAAATACGAGAGATCTACCACCAGTTAGCAGCCAGTAGGAAGCCCGGAGTTTCTTTCTGCCTTTCTTCTTCGGGCAATCATCACTTAGGTAACTAGTGAAAGGCTGGTAGTAGGCGAGGATCGCGACGCGTTATCCTTCTATTTCCCCCTACTTGCCAGCCCGAGCTGGTTACTTCGGTTTGTACCTTGTTTTTATTATAAATTTTATCCCTTATTTAAAATGTCCATAGTTATATAAGTAGTTTTAATAATTGTTTAGAAATAATAATAATTATTCTTATGCTTTGTTTTGACTTATCATAAGTGCAAATTTGTTCGCCTACGTGATAAATAAAGTATTTTATTTTTATTTTTTATTAGTAGTAATACCCTAAACCGACGGGAATGCATGAGAGGATTGATGCAGGTGGAGGAAGCGAAACATATTATTATATAACATAGTCTCTGCCTACTCTTATGGGATAGAGGCGTGATTTTATGCACCTTCACGCATACGAAGTCAGGAACGAAGCGAAGTATAGTAGTATAGATAAAATGTTTTCGGCAAGGGAAGTGTATGTAGGCAGTTAAGATATAATTTAATTAATTCAGTATTTCCGACCCAAATGATAAAATGCAACTGCAATATGCATCAGAATTCTATATAAATAAATGTGTTTTTGACGTGTCGGTTACAATAATTTGATATCAGGCCTGTTTGTATACTGTCCCACTGTTGGGCACGGGCCTCCTCTAGTACGGAGAGGGATTAGGCCTTAGTCCACCACGCTGGCCTAGTGCGGAATGGTAGACTTCACACATCTTCAAAATTCCTATAGAGAACTTCTCAGGTATGCAGCTTTTCTCACGATATTTTCCTTCACTATTAAAGCAAGCGATATTTCACAAAGAATACACACATCATTAGAAATGTCAGAGGCATTTGAATCTGCTGACATTCGTCTCGGCAGTCCGTTCCACAACCAACTAGGCTATCGCCACTACAATAGTTTTATTTATAACTAGCTTCCGCCCGCAGCTTCGCCCGCGTGGATTTCGGACTTCAAAAATGGAGCCGGTCGCGAACGTTCGAGAATGTTCGTTTTACGAAGCTACTCGCTAGGTGATTCGCTAGCCTCTAGGTGCCAAGCAAGCCGCCTGCCTGTGCGTTCGCGACCTTATATATATACAAAAATAATCCTTATAGCATGATTCAGTATTCACGCATGATGGCTTATTATTAGCGTATCTCATGTATAACTTTGGTGTTTCTATACCGATTTCTATGATTATTTTTTATGGAATATTTAATAATGTTAACTTTTTAAATTAGGGATGACTGAGAGTGTTATAAACGTAAGAGTAGATAAATATAATTAGAAAGCTTCGAACTGCTGCTATCGGGAGTTACACGTGTTATTGTGAGTCAACCATAAAAGATAGACATATGCTGTCGTGGGATATTTTATATAATTTTAAGGAGAACATTTCCGTCATACATGATTTCTGTGTAGCTTAAAAAATGGAGTAACTTCTCCCGTTTTCCCAACATTTCCCTTCACTGCTCTGCTCCTATTAATTGTAGCGTGATGAAAAGTATACTATAACCAGCACAGGAGTATGACAAATAATTGTACCAAGTTTCGTTAAAATCCGTCG